>NC_084623.1:4015255-4172755 GCF_033978795.1 Nerophis ophidion | reverse complement strand
AAAACTTAATTGCTTGCATGTTTTTATACATGATATTTATTTTTATTTTTATTGGCATCCAGTATCAGACATTCTTATCCATTACATCATATTCACATACATCTTATATCTGTTGTCTGCCCTAAATGTCAAAATATAGGTTTTTGTTTATATATTATTATTTATATTTATATTTATAATTATACTTTAATTAAAAAAAATAATAATAAAAAAATCACGCAATATCATTAAAACTATTATGTATATACATAATATTTATAAATGATATTGCATGTTCATTTTTTATGTGTATACATAATAGTTATTAATGATATTGCGTGTACATTTTTTTTATTTTTTTTTACATTAACTATATAATTTTGCCTGAGAAGCTGGGCAAAAAAAAAAAAAAATGTACACGCAATATCATTAATAACTATTATGTATTCCCCCAGGGATCAATAAAGTACTTTCTATTCCATCCATTCTATATACATAATAGTTATTAATAATATTACGTGTACATTTTTATTTTATTTTTTGTTTATTTGTTTTTTCATCAACTGTATGATTTTTGCCTGAGAAGCTGGACATAAGAAAAAATAAATAAATAAATAAATGTACACGCAATATCATTAATAACTATTATGTGTATACATTATAGTTATTAATGATATTGCGTGTACTTTTTTTTGTTTTTGTTTTTGTTTGTTTGTACACGCAATATCATTAATAACTATTATGTGTATACATTATAGTTATTAATGATATTGCATGTACATTTTTTAATGTATTTTTTTTTACATCAACTATATGATTTTTGCCTGAGAAGCTGGACAAAAAAAACAAACAAACAAAATAAATAATTCACGCAATATCATTAATAACTATTATGTACATACATAATAGTTATTAATGATATTGTATGTAAAACATTTTATGCATATACATAATAGTTATTAATGATATTGCATAAAACATGTTTTAACTATTATGTATATACATAATAGTTATTAATGATTTTAAGTGTGCATTTTTGAAAACATATATATTTTTGTTTTTACATTAACTATATAATATTTGCCTGAGAAGGTGGACAAAAAAAAATAGAAAATAAAAAAATGTACACCTAATATCATTAATAACTATTATGTATATAAATAATAGTTATTAATGATATTGCGTGTACATTTTATTTATTTTTATTTATTTTTTCATCAACTATATAATTTTTTCCTGAGAAGCTGGACATGAAAAAAAATTAAAACAATAAAAAATGTACACGCAATATTATTAATAACTACTATGTGTATACATTATAGTTATTGTTGATATCGCGTGTACATTTTTTTTTTTTTTACATCAACTATATGATTTTTGCCTGAGAAGCTGGACATAAACAACAAAAAAACAAACAAACAAAGAAAGAAAATTCACGCAATATCACTAATAAATATTATGTGTATACATAATATTTATTAATGATATTGTATGTAAAACATTTTTATGCATATACATAATAGTTATTAATGATATTGCATAAAACATGTTTGAACTATTATGTATATTATATACATAATAGTTATTAATGATTTTAAGTATACATTTTTTACAATTTTTCATTTTTGTTTTCACATTAACTATATATTTTTTGCCTGAGAAGCTGGACAAAAAAACCAAACAAAAACAAAAAAAAATGTACACGTAATATCATTAATAACTATTATGTATATACATAATAGTTATTAATGATCTTGCATGTACATTTTTATTTTATTTTATTATTTTTGTCCAGCTTCTCAGGCAAAAGTCATACAGTTGATGTCGATGCTCTTCATATTTACTTAACAAAAGAGAAGTGTGGGATACTTCTCCTGTTGCCTTATTTGTATTTGACTTTATTAAATGTATTTATATGATTATTTGCTGCAGTCGGGCGGCAGCAGCAGGAGGAGATAAAAAGATGACAAAAAAGGAAGACAGAGAGAGAAATGATGTGGACAAGAGACAAAAACAACTTGTGTACATTTTGACAACAAGGGGATTTCAGCAGGCCCCTAATATGTGTGGCACACCCTGGCTCTTGCTTTTCACCGCACTTGACAAACTATTCATAGCTCTGCAGGCGAGACCGGAGGGAGAGGTTCACACACACACACACACACACACACACACACACACAAAAAAAAAATAGGAACTCTTAAAGGGGAACATTATCACCAAACCTATGCAAGCGTCAATATATACCTTGATGTTGCAGAAAAAAGACCATGTCTTTTTTTAACTGATTTCCGAACTCTAAATGGGTGAATTTTGGCAAATTAAACGCCTTTCTGTTTATCGCTCTTTTAGTGATGACATCAGAATGTGACGTCACCGAGGTAACACACCCGCCATTTTCATTTTCACATTGCAAACACCGGGTCTCACCTCTGTTATTTTCCATTTTTTCGATTATTTTTTGGAACCTTGGAGACATCATGCCTGGTGGGTGTGTTGTCGGAGGGTGTAACAACACTAACAGGGAGGGATTCAAGTTGCACCACTGGCAAGAAATCTGCCGCCAGACCCCCATTGAATGTACCAGAGTGTCTCCACATTTTATGGATAACCTGCAGATGCATTTGCAACGATTAAGTCGACGAAATCACAAAGGTGAGTTTTGTTGATGTTGTTGACTTATGTGCTAATCAGACATATTTGGTTGCAGCATGACTGCCAGCTAATCGACGCTAACATGCTATGCTAATCAATGCTAACATGCTATTTACGCTAGCTGTATGTACATTTGGAACTAGATAACCCACATTTAATGCGAAACAAACACTTACCAATCGACATATTTAAGTTGCTCCAGTGTCACAAGATGCGAAAGTCCTGATCGTTTGGTCCGCACATTTTACCGGCGATGCTAAGACAGACATGGCACAGAGATGTATGGATAACCTGCAGATGCATTTGCAACGATTAAGTCGACGAAATCACAAAGGTGAGTTTTGTTGATGTTGTTGACTTAAGTGCTAATCAGACATATTTGGTTGCAGCATGACTGCCAGCTAATCGACGCTAACATGCTATGCTAATCGATGCTAACATGCTATTTACGCTAGCTGTTTGTACATTTGAAACTAGATACCCACATTTAATGCGAAACAAACACTTACCAATTGACGGATTTAAGTTGCTTCAGTGTCACAAGATGCGAAAGTCCTGGTCGTTTGGTCCGCACATTTTACCGGCGATGCTAATAAGGCAGCCATGCTATGGGCCACTTCATTAGACACCCATGCTATGGCCGAATAGCGTCAATAGCTATTCGCTCGATAGCTTCAATTTCTTCTTCAATTTCGTTTTCGCTTTCTGCCTCCATACTCCGACCATCTGTTTCAATACATGCGTAATCTGTTGAACCGCTTAAGTCGCTGAAATCCGAGTCTGAATCCGAGCTAATGTTGCTATATCTTGCTGTGGTAACCGCCATGTTGTTTACATTGGCAGCACTGTATGACGTCACAGGGAAATGGATAGTCGCATCGCAAATAGCGAAAATCAAGAACTTTAAAGCTTTATTTAGGGATATTCCGGGAGGTGTAAAATTTTGAAAAAAAATTCAAAAAATACAACAAAGCCACTGGGAACTGATTTTTATTGTTTTTAACCCTTCTGAAATTGTGATAATGTTCCCCTTTAACATCTTAGTCTTAGTGGTGGCTCCAGTTTCTCCAACAACAGCCAAAATATTTTGCTTGAAGACTTTCTGGCGTGTTTAACACCTTCCATGTGTGAGATGCATCCATCTTCACGCGGCGTGTTGCCATCCCAAATACGCCAACCATCTACCCTTAATGAGAAGGCGGGGTTTAGGTCTAGGGAGCAGATTTTAATGAGTAGGTGTTGAAATGGTGATATTATTGCAATGTTATTAGGAAGTGTGTTCACTGGCTGGCTGCGTCTTGCTCAGGTGACGCCCGTGATGAATGAGTGATGAACGGCCCATTCAGAACTTTGGCATGAGAGTGTGTGTTAGTGAGCGTTTGTATTCACAGTGTGTGTGTGTGTGTGTGTGTGTGTGTGTGTCCTCACTCCTTAGCCCCAAAGTCCCCATGAGTGTGTCACTCTTTGTCTGATGCTGCATTTAAATACAAACCCCGTTGTCACGCCATGCACGCATATTGGATGTGGCTTGTGTCACCCTAAGATGCACAAGGACCAGACAAGCAGGGATTGCAGGTAAGAACTGGATTTAATATCCATCCATCCATCCATCCATCTTCTTCCGCTTATCCGAGGTCGGGTCGCGGGGGCAACAGCCTAAGCAGGGAAGCCCAGACTTCCCTCTCCCCAGCCACTTCGTCTAGCTCTTCCCGGGGGATCCCGAGGCGTTCCCAGGCCAGCCGGGAGACAGTCTTCCCAACGTGTCCTGGGTCTTCCCCGTGGCCTCCTACCGGTTGGACGTGCCCTAAACACCTCCCTAGGGAAGCGTTCTGGTGGCATCCTGACCAGATGCCCGAACCACCTCATCTGGCTCCTCTCGATGTGGAGGAGCAGCGGCTTTACTTTGAGTTCCTCCCGGATGACAGAGCTTCTCACCCTATCTCTAAGGGAGAGACCCAAACTCATTTGGGCCGCTTGTACCCGTGATCTTATCCTTTCGGTCATGATCCAAAGTTCATGACCATAGGTGAGGATGGGAACGTAGATCGACCGGTAAATTGAGAGCTTTGCCTTCCGGCTCAGCTCCTTCTTCACCACAACGGATCGGTACAACGTCCGCATTACTGAAGACGCCGCACCGATCCGCCTGTCGATCTCACCATCCACTCTTCCCCCACTCGTGAACAAGACTCCTAGGTACTTGAACTCCTCCACTTGGGGCAGGGTCTCCTCCCCAACCCGGAGATGGCACTCCACCCTTTTCCGGGAGAGAACCATGGACTCGGATTTAGAGGTGCTGATTCTCATTCTGGCCGCTTCACACTCGGCTGCGAACCGATCCAGTGAGAGCTGAAGATCCCGGCCAGATGAAGCCATCAGGACCACATCATCTGCAAAAAGCAGAGACCTGATCCCGCGGCCACCAAACCAGATCCCCTCAATGCCTTGACTGCGCCTAGAAATTCTGTCCATAAAAGTTATGAACAGAATCGGTGACAAACGACAACGGTGGATTTAATATACAAAAGTAAAATAACCCTGACACAAAAGGCAAAAGAAAGTGCTTGCCTACGCACGGTATGCTAACGCTAAACGTAGCAGAGAGTCAAGAGTCCAAAATAAGTGTGGCGAACGCACGAGAAGCTACGGCGAAGCTCAGCACAAGTAAAGACATCAAAGAAATGCTAACGTGAGTGTAGCATGGAGCAAACAACGGATCAAGAACGAACGGAGGTCGAAGGCAGGCTTAAATACTAAGGCAATCAATTAAACACAGGTGCGCGTCAAAAGCAAGAGCAGGTGGCACAAATACGAAACAATGTGTCACGATCCGTGACTCGGATCGTTAATGGTTTTGCCCTTTTTATGTCTTTGTTCATGTTTTGTTTCTGGACTCTGCCGATCCTTGTTTGAGCACTTCCTTGTTTGTGTTAGTCACCATGGCAACGTATTGTGTTCCTCCTCACGGGCTCCTGTCACACACCTGTTTCTAATAATTATTTGTGTATTTAAGCCCACCTGATTCCTTAGTTCGTCCTCGGTCCATTACTTGTTTTTTGCAACACGTCACGTTTTGTATCCTTGTGCCCTGGATTATTTTGTGCTAAGTTCCGCCTTAGCTTCACGTGCGTGTGGCACGTCGTTTAATGTTTTCTGTTTCCTGCTACGTTTTTAGCATTAGCTTTCCGTGCATCGGCACGCGCTTTGTTTTTCCCCTTTTTTGCACCAGTGTTCTTTTGTTTTATTATATTAAAACTTATTCTTACCTGCAATCCTGCTGACTGGTAGTGTGTGCATCCACAAAGTGGCAACTCCGCGCAACAAGTGCGCCGAACGCGTGACACAATGGTAACAAGAATAAAACAAGCAAGTGCACAACTCGGAACTGGAAGAGTCCAAAACAATCAAAAAACACAAAAGGACACAAAAACCAAAATAATATATGATCCGGGCGGCGGATCATAACACCCGTTTCCATATGAGTTGGGAAATTGTGTTAGATGTAAATATAAACAGAATACAATGATTTGCAAATCCTTTTCAACCCATATTCAGTTGAATATGCTACAAAGACAACATATTTGATGTTCAAACTCATAAACTTTATTTATTTTTTCCAAATAATAATTAACTTAGAATTTCATGGCTGCAAAGTGTGCCAAAGTAGTTGGGAAAGGGCATGTTCACCACTGTGTTACATCACCTTTTCTTTTAACAACACTCAATCAACGTTTGGGAACTGAGGAAACTAATTGTTGAAGCTTTGAAAGTGGAATTCTTTCCCATTTTTGTTTTATGTAGAGCTTCAGTCCTTCAACAGTCCGGGGTCTCCGCTGTCGTATTTTACGCTTCATAATCAATCAATCAATCAATGTTTATTTATATAGCGCTAAATCACAAATGTCTTAAAGGACTGTAGAAACCACTACGACTACGATATCCTCGGAAGAACCCACATAAGGGGAAGAAAAACTCACATCCAGTGGGACGCCAGTGACAATGCTGACTATGAGAAACCTTGGAGAGGACCTCAAATGTGGGCAACCCCCCCCCCCCCTCTAGGGGACCGAAAGCAATGGATGTCAAGGGGGTCTAACATGATACTGTGAAAGTTCAATCCATAGTGGCTCCAACACAGCTGCGAGAGTTCAGTTCAAAGCGGAACCAAGACAGCAGCGAGAGTCCTGTCCACAGGAAACTATCCCAAGCGGAGGCGGATCAGCAGCAGATGTCCCCAACCGATACACAGGCGAGCGGTCCATCCTGGGTCCCGACAAGCGGTCCATCCTGGGTCTCGACTCTGGACAGCCCATACTTACTCCATAGTCATCGGACCGCCCCCCCCCCCCCCCCACACACACACACAAGGGAGGGGGGGACAGAGGAGAAAAAGAAAAGAAGCGGCAGATCAACTGGTCTAAAAAGGAGGTCTTTGCGCCACACATTTTCCATGGGAGACAGATCTGGACTGCAGGCGGGCCAGGAAAGTACCCGCGCTCTTTTTTTTACGAAGCCACGTTGCTGTAACACATGCTGAATGTGGCTTGGCATTGTCTTGCTGAAATAAGCAGGGGCGTCCATGAAAAAGGCGGCGCTTAGATGGCAGCATATGTTGGTCCGAAACCTGCATGTACCTTTCAGCATTAATGGTGCCTTCACAGATGTGTAAGTTACCCATGCCTTGGGCACTAATGCACCCCCATACCATCACAGATGCTGGCTTTTGAACTTTGCGTCGATAACAGTCTGGATGGTTCACTTCCCCTTTGGTCTGGATGACACGATGTCGAATATTTCCAAAAACAATCTGAAATGTGGACTCGTCAGACCCCAAAACACTTTTCCACTTTGCATCAGTCCATCTTAGATGATCTCGAGCCCAGAGACGCCGGCAGCGTTTCTGGATGTTGTTGATAAATGGCTTTTGCTTTGCATAGTAGAGCTTTAACTTGCACTTACAGATGTAGCGACCAACTGTATTTAGTGACAGTGGTTTTCTGAATTCTTCCTGAGCCAATGTGGTGATATCCTTTAGAGATTGATGTCGGTTTTTGATACAGTGCCGCCTGAGGGATGGAAGGTCACGGTCATTCGATGTTGGTTTCCGGCCATGCCGCTTACGTGGAGTGATTTCTCCAGATTCTCTGAACCTTTTGATGATATTATGGAGCGTGGATGTTGAAATCCCTAAATTTCTTGCAATGGCACTTTGAGAAACGTTGCTCTTAAACTATTTGCTCACGCAGTTGTGGACAAAGGGGTGTACCTCGCCCCATCCTTTCTTGTGAAAGACTGAGCATTTTTTTGGGAAGCAGTTTTTATAGCCAATCATGGCACCCACCTGTTCCCAATTAGCCTGCACACCTGTGGAATGTTCCAAATAAGTGTTTGATGAACATTCCTCAACTTTATCAGTATTTTTTTCCACCTTTGCCAACTTCTTTGTCACGTGTTGCTGGCATCAAATTCCAAAGTTAATGATTATTTGCAAAAAAACAAAACTTGTTTAACAGTTTGAACATCAAACATGTTGTCTTTGTAGCATATTCAACTGAATATGGCTTGAAAATGATTTGAAAATCTTTGTATTTTGTTTATATTTACATCTAACACAATTTCCCAACTCATATGGAAGCGGGGTTAGTATTGTGTAATTTATGATTGGCCGCACAAAGGGTCAGATGTGCAGGATGTCCAAGTCTGGGCTCGAGTACACAAATGAGTTTTAAGACGGGACTTAAATACTTGAGCACTTTTGCCACATTTAACCCCATCGAGCTTCAAATGGTTTCTCCCGCCAGCTACCGCCGTGATTGACAGCTCCGTGGCTGGATGGAGCGACAAGATGGGTTCATGGTGGGTCCGTGTGTCACGGCGAGGTGAAACACGCCACATGAAGCATAAAACCAGAGGGTGTTTTTATTTTTCATTTATTTTATTCCTTTGTGCGAACGTCATTCACTGAAACACGCTGGTCCAACAAGATGAGAAAAAGATGGTACGACACGGACGTTTGTCTACCCCGTGGTTGCGGCGGTGAGTCTGGATGCAAATATTCCAATAAGACTTTCATTGCTTTGGCACTTGATTATATGCTGGGAGTCCTCCGGGGAAATAACTTCTATCTACTTTGTTTGCCTGTAATTTGTACTTGCAGGCCCTAGGAAAGAAAAAGCAACAACAACTGGTATTGCTGTGCTTTGCTGAGAAAATATTAGCATGTTTGGTATAGGGTTAGACGGTATACCGGTACTAGCATAGTATCCCGGTACTAACAAATCAGACACGGCACTATACTCTGTTTGAAAAGTACCGGTTACCCATTTTTAAAAAATTTTTATTATTGTTTTTTAATTTCACGTCGTGACATTGCTGGTTTTACGAGCAGAGGAGCATGTTCGGCAGCGCACACACAAAGAGTACTTGCAAGCATACACAGGTGCTTTAAGACATGAATAGCTAGCTGGCGGCTAAGGCCCATCCGCTGTCGGCAGTGTTTTAGCTACTTCTAAATCACTAATCCTGGCCTCCAAGACGACAATTACAGTAAGTTTCTAACATGTAGCATTATCACTGGAGGACGAGGGATAGCTAAACATGCTTCACTACACGCCGTAGGAGGATACAATAGCTCACCGCTAATGACGCCGTTCCTGAATGTAAACAAACACCATGGGTGGATGTGCAACTGACATCCACTGTAATGATACCAAGTACAAGAGTGTATCTAGTCGATACTACTATGTATATTTTTTATCGTCACAATTTCTCTTTTTTTAATCTTAAAAAAATCATATTATGTTCATAAAGTCAGTAAATATGTCCCTGGACACACGAGGACTAATGAATGATCCTGTAACTACTATCCGATCGATACCTAAATGTGTGGTATCATCCAAAACTAATGTCAAGTATCAAAGAAGAGAAGAATAAGTGATTATTACATTTGAAATGAAGTGTAGATAGAACATGTTAAACGGAAAACAGTGCGACACCTACCCTTTACATCAGTATTTCTTAAACCATATTATTATTGGTTTATTTGTTATTATATTTTATTGTATGATCCTGTAACTACGTGGTATCAGATCTATACCTAAATGTGTGGTATCATCCAAAACTAATGTCAAGTATCAAAGAAGAGAAGAATAAGTGATTATTACATTTGAACAGAAGTGTAGATAGAACATGTTGAAACAGAAAGTAAGCATATATTAACAATAAATTAACAAGTAGGTTAATAATATTTTTTTACAGATTGTCCCTCATAATGTACACATAATTATAGGTAGATAAATGACACAATATTTTACTGCAGACTAATTAGGAGTCTTTGTTTGTTTACTTAATACTAAAATACAAGTTGTCTAGAATGTTCAACATTTTATTTAAGGACTAAATTACAATAATAAACATATGTTTAATGCACCCTAAGATTTTGTGTTAAAATAAAGCCAAAAATGCAATTTTTTGTGCTGCCCCTTTATTTATAAAAGTATCAAAATAAATTTGGATCCTGTTACCAAAATATCGGTAGACTAATTAGAAGTCTTTGTTTGTTTACTTACTACTAAAAGACAAGTTGTTTAGTATGTTCACTATTTTATTTAAGGACTAAATTACAATAATAAACATATGTTCAATATACCCTAAGATGTTTTTGTTAAAATAAAGCCAATAATGCCATTTTTTTATGGTCCCCTTTATTTAGCAAAGTATCAAAAAATATCAAAATACAATTTGATACCGTTATCAAAATATCTGTAGACTAATTAGGAGTATTTCTTTGTTTACTTACTACTAAAAAACAAGTTGTCTAGTATGTTCACTATTTTATTTGAGGACTAAATTACAACAATAAGCATATGTTTCACGTACCCTAAGATTTGTTGTTCAAATAAAGCCAATAATGACAATTTTGTGGACCCCTTTATTTAGAAAAGCATCAAAAAGTATCGAAATACAATTTGATACTGTTACCAAAATATCGGTCGACTAATTAGGAGCCTTTGTTTGTTTACTTACTGTTATGATCCGCTGCCCGGATCATATGATGTTTTGGTTTTGAGTGTTTTTGTACTATGTTCTGCTAATGTTTGCCTTAGTTCCTGGTTGCACATCCTTGTTTGATCTTGGCTCCATAGTTACGTATTAGTTTCACCTGCCACTTGTTTCTTGACGCGCACCCGCCTTGTGATTACTGCCTGCCTTCTTTGTTCATTCGTTCTTGCTTCCTAATTTGTGTTCGCACAACAGTGACGACCTTGATCCTCGATTCCGATTCCAAATCTGTACTTGCTGTCTTCCGCGCTAAGCCTTTGCTCCTCTAGCTTCCATGCTAGTAGTTTTGTTTTGCCTTTTGTGCCTTGTGCTAGTTTTACTGTTATTTCTCTACCTCCCATGCTAGCGCTTTTTTTTTTTCTAGCTCTCATGCTAGTTCTGTTTGTTTTGACTAAGTCTGTTTTTATTTGTTAAATAAATCAATTATTTCTTACCTTCACGCTGTGTTTGAGCCTGACTGCATCACTGAGAGAACGACCCGCATCACCACGATGCCACGCAATCGTCATAACTTACTACTAAAAGACACGATTTCTAGTATGTTCACTATTTTATTTAAGGACTAAATTACAATAATAAACATATGTTTCATGTATTCAAATATTTTTTTGTTAAAATAAAACCAATAATGCATTTTTTGTGGTCCCCTTTATTGAGAGAAAGATTGAAATGCAATTTGATAGTTACCAAAATATTGGTAGACTAATTAGGAGTCTTTGTTTGTTTACTTACTACTAAAAGACAAGTTTTCTAGTATGTTCACT
Organism: Nerophis ophidion; assembly: GCF_033978795.1. Classification (NCBI taxonomy): domain Eukaryota; kingdom Metazoa; phylum Chordata; class Actinopteri; order Syngnathiformes; family Syngnathidae; genus Nerophis; species Nerophis ophidion. The sequence goes on along the minus strand of NC_084623.1, from coordinate 4,161,296 downwards.
ATTTTATTTAAGGACTAAAATACAATAATACAATGTTGTTTAATGCACCCTAAGGTTTTGTGTTCAAATAAAGCCAATAATGCCATTTTTTGTGCTGCCCCTTTATTTAGAAAAGAATCAAAAAAGTACCTAAATACTTTTTGGTACATGTACTGTTACCAAAATATTGGTATCTGGACAACCCTAGTTTGGTATTTGGATTTCATTGCCAAACCATGATCGAACTCTGTGTCAAGACATTGGTTCTATTCCAAAAGTCTTGCTTGGCGCGGTGGAGCAGTGGACTTGTGCAAGAGGACGAGGTGTTGGCAGTGGTCAGAGTCATGGAGAGCCTCAGTGGCGAGATGTTTGGTGGAGGAGATAAATGTTCCGCAGCGGCCCCGCCTCCCTCAGTGTGCTGGAATGTTCTGCCTGGGAGGAAGACGGTCCTGACGGCGAGAAGATAACCGGGCCAGACCCGTCTTTGTTTGTTTACGTGTTACTGTGTAACTCTGTCAGGCCTTGGCGGCCAGAACCTATATCCTGATTTACATTTGTGGCCCTGAATCAATATTTTCTTCCATTTCACACTTGTTCCACTGGCAGGGCTTCAGGAATGGACGCCGTTGGTTGGGGGATTGGGTTTTATCCGCAGAAGGGAACCATTACACCGAATCAGACCTTTGGAAATTTGAAACATTTCTCCCAAATTAGCATTTTTTTTTTCAACTGAAAAAATAGAATCTACGTTGACTTTATTTAACTAATGCTAATGTAAATGATTAAATGTAAGCAATATGACAGGAGTTCCTAGACCAGGGGGATCCACTGAGGGCTGGGGTCATTTTGGTATACCGTATTTCCTTGACTTGCCGGCGGGTATATAGTATGCACCTGCCTAGAATTACTGCCGGGTCGAACTCGTTTCGCAAAATAATTAGCATATGCCCAGAATTTCCACCGGGTCAAACTCGTCACGTCACGAGTGACACTTCACCTGTCATCATTTTCAAAATGGAGGAGGCTTATTTCAATCATTTGAAATCGCATAAAGGGAAAAAGATTAAGAGCTATTCAGTAGGATTTAAGGTCCAAGCTATTGAATATGCTAAAAAGAACAGTAAGCAGCTATGTTTTATTAATATACCGTAGCTGCGTGTGTCAAATATGAGTCATTAAATGACTCCCGCCTCCTGGTGGTAGAGGGCGCTAGTGATCCTTCTTGCGACTACTCGGCTGCAGAAGAAGTGACAACAAGCAGCAAGAGTAAGAAGCTATCGTTTTTTTTTTCCTCTCGCTTGCACTTTTAACATGGAGGATTACATATCTAAAATAAAACAGTTTTCTAAACTGGACAGAGAGACTTTTAAAACTGAAGAAAGATAAGGAAGACTTCTATAAACAAGTTATCGATGCTTTTGATCAGAAGGAGCTGCACATGGTCTTCATTTATAAGTAAAGGTAAGACCATAATAATGTTTTTTTTATTAAATGTGATTTTCATGATGGTATCCTTACATCACACTCAAATTTTTAAGCGCAGGCCTAAATTTATCACATGCCTTGGCCAACAACTTTGTGATGAATTGTCACTAACTAATTAACATTTTTTATTTATTTGTTTAAGATATGTACAGATCCGCATTTTTGTTCGTGGTGCTTTTTCCCAAGTTTCCAAACTGACAGATTTAGATGCTTTTTTGTGACAACACTTTCGTCTTTAAAAGGATCAACTACTTTGTTTTTACAATACACAGAATTGAAATCCATCCATCCATTTTTCCACCACTTATTCCCTTTGGGGTCGCGGGGGGTGCTGGTGCCTAACTCAGCTACAATCGGGCGGAAGGCGGGGTGTACCCTGGACAAGTTGCCACCTCATCACAGCAAAGTAGACATTGAAAGGGTAAAAGAAAACTGATTTTTGGGTGCAATAATAGTTGATAAAATTAAGTGGAAACCTCATGTAAAAAAATATACAACATAAAGTGGGAAGAAACACGTCAATAATGAATAAAGGAAACTATGTTCTGGCCCATAAATCACTGTATGTTCTTTACTGAGTTATTGTGCAGAAATAGACTTAATTCATTGAATCACAATTATTGAAATTCAACGATTTGGTGCCTTTGCAGCTAAAACCATGCACAAAGCAAACTATAACTGGTATGACAAGAATGAAGAACATCACACCAACTCACAATTCTGCCATGCTCATTTAATACAATGTGATACCTCCTCTTATTTACTGGCTGACCTAAATGTACAGTTATTCTCCCAAAAATAATAAGAGATGATTATGTTCTGTGTGTCAGCCTTCGCTTTTGTGCTAGTTTCTCATGCTGACAATTTGCGGCGATTGTTCTGTAAAAAAAAACAAAAAACGATGCATTCCCCGGAGCAGAGAGCCACCAAAGCCCAGTTCAATTTAAGTGAAGGACAGCCACAGGGCAGCCACTGTATGAATATATATTCAGTCTTTAACTAGCGTCAATTACTGGGATGATTCAAGATGGAGGCTGGCATCCATCACATTTGCTGTTGGTCCACAGCAACACATATACATATATACATATATATATATAGAAAATGTGGCAAGAAAACCACTTTAATGCATCAATGAAGTGGCCACAGCTCATATATACCGATTTTTTGTACAGTATTTGTCAGGTTCAAACACTGATGACATCTAATAAACAGAGACAAAATTCAATTTAGCTCAATTGAGGAAAAACGTCAGGGCTGTACTCTTTGTACAGTCTCCGCCACACTCTGATGAAAGATTGTACGCCTCCTTGTTTATTTGGACTTTCCCTGATTACATGGCGACAGCTGTTTCTAAAGGAAGGGGGTCATAAACAGCCGCCGCCTTTGTTTACACAAGAGTTCAAAGAAAAGGTCAGGTCGTGCTTCCTCTCCAGTTTGTAGCTCTCGCGTCAAGACAAAATCTTCCTGTGGATTATAATAGCTCAAAGTAACAGACCCCTTCATGTCGCTTCCTATCCTACACAGTGGAGTTTTACAAGCCTTTTACTTGGTAAGATCAAAGACAGCTTTTGTCCGCTCGCCGGGAACTCATTGAAACACAAAGTTTTGTGATGACTTAGGTACAATTATTCTGACACTTTTATTCATCAATTTAACGGGTTTTCCACCCCAATGGACTGTCTGAGAGGTTTAAAGTCCCCTTCGTGCTTCAGCTGATCACTGAGGACGCACCCTCATGAACATTACTGGCCGAAAACCATCACACCAAAATAAATGACTTAACATTGCATTTATGGCTACAACTGTGTATTAACCATGAGGCATAATTGTTATTAATTGCAGTTGTAAATCTGTTCACAATTTATTAATATCAATAGAAAACTTTTTTTAATAATATATATATATATATATATATATATATACATACTTACATATTAAGGTTGTACAGTATACAGGTATTAGTATAGTATCGCGGTACTAATGAATCAAAATCGATACTATAGTCTGTCTAAAAAGTTTTTTCGCCTATGACATTGCTGGTTTTAGGAGCAGAGGAGCATGTTTGGCAGCGCACACACACGGAGTACTTACAAGCAGACAGTGTGTAGACAGAAAACTGGATAACGAATGCATTTTGGCCTAAAAACTGACGAAAAAGGTGAAGTTATAACACTGAAACACCCTCAGCAAGAGGTGCTTTAAGACATGGCTAGCTAGCTACCGGCTAATGTCCATAGAATAGAATGGACTTTATTGTCATTATATTTTCATATAACAAGATTAAAGACTCCAACTTAAGGTGCGGTTGTGGGAACAAATATGGGGTAAAATCAAGGAAAAAACTAACAATTGAAATAAACAGACTACTATCCAATAAAATAATAAGCAATCCCGTACAATATACAAAACACTATAAAAATACAAAATACTGTACAATATACAGAACAAAACAAGAGTACCGAAGTAATAAATAACATCCACAGTCCGTAGTGCTTTAGCTACAAATTTTCGCCTTCATGGCGACGAATAAAGCCAGTTTCTTACAAGTACATTATCACTGGAGGACGAGGAATAGCTAACACCATGGGTGGATCTACACCTGACATCCACTGTAATGATACCAAGTACAGGAGCGTGTCTCGTCGATACTACTATGATTACATCAATATGATTTATTGTCACAAAATCTTTTTTTCTTTAAAAAAAAAAAGTGTATTATGTTTATAAAGTCAGGAAATATGTCCCTGGACACATGAGGACTTTGAATATGTATGATCCTGTAACTACTTGGTATCGGATTGATACCTAAATTTGTGGTATCATCCAAAACTACTGTAAAGTATCAAAGAAGAGAAGAATAAGGGATTTTTGAATTTGAACAGAAATGTAGATAGAATATGTTAAAAGAGAAAATAAGCAGATATCAACAGTAAATGAACAAGTGGATTATTAATATTTTTTTTACAGTTTGTCCCTGATAATGTGTACAAAATAATAGGTGTATAAATGACACAACATGTTACTGCATACGTCAGCAGACTAATGTCGTGCAGGCAGAAGCTAGTTATAGCCCCGACTAATTGAGTCAACAAGTCGGGGCAGGTGTGCAGAACCAGGGCAAAAACTGTATGGCGCAGGTGGCACATGGACAGTTCTTCACCACGTGGACCTGCTGGAGTGTGGAAGGTGATTCAGTCATGTGACCTCAGCCTGCACAATCAGCACATGCACTGGCAAGGAATGTGTTGGGCGCATTGCTTTCTGAACAATGCCAGGCACACACACACACACACACACACACACACACACACACACACACACACACACACACACACACACACACACACACACACACACACACTGTATTTCCGGACCATAGGGCGCACCGGATTATATGGCGCACTGCCGATGAATGGTCTATAAACACAGACAAAACTGCTTGTAACTTCCGTTAGGAATGTCGTAGAGACATAAAAATAAAAATAAAAACCTCTATGTTGGTCTGACTTAGACCTACATTTCATAAAATGACATCCATCAGCAAAAATCCACAGGAAGTTTGCAAACACCCCTTCAAAACAAAAGTTTCCTAAAAAATGTCATTTTTGCATTTTTGAGCTGTAATTTGACCCCCTTAACATGCTTCTAAACTCCCCAAACTTGACACCCACATCAGGACTGGCGAAAATTGCGATCTAGTAAAAATAAAAAATAAAAACTTAAAATTGCGCTTTAGCGCCCCCTAGGAATAAAACAAAGACACAACTGCTTGTAACTTCCAGTAGGAATGTTGTAAAGACATGAAATAAAAACCTCTATGTAGGTCTTACTTAGACCTACATTTCTTTCATTGACACCCTTCAGCAAAAATCCACAGGAAGTTGCCAATTATCCCTTCAAAACAAAAGTTTTGTAAAAACCCATCACCTTTTTTCAAACATTATCTCCACTGAGGGCCTCTGTTGGGTCGGCTTCAAACTAGCACAGGAAAGAGATTGAACCCTTCTGATTAAAAGTTGACGAAAGGGTTTTTCTAACTGCTCCGGTTTTGATTTTCCGAGCCTTAAAAGAACTGCTGCGCTGATGCTGCTGCGCTGCTGCCGTCTCAAGATGGCCGCTTAAAAGTAGGAAGCACCAGCGTGACCACACAATGCAGAGAAAGTAGGTACTGTGCGGGTAAAGATATGTTGACTCGGTTAAAGACGGGGGCACCAGTGTGACTCCAGGATACAGAGAAGGTAGGTAATGTGAAGGTAAAGATATGTTTTCCGGGTGATGGCAGGAAGCACCACCGTGTATGGGTGAAAGAAAGAAGCACCAGTGTGACCCCAGGATGTGCCTGCCATCATATTGCAGTATCACCTATTTATGACTGCCATCATATTGCAGTCTACAGGTATCTCTTATGTGTGACTTCCATCATATTGCAGTTGACATGTATCTCTTATGTGTGACTGCCATCATATTGCAGTATCCCCTATGTGTGACTGCCATCATATTGCAGTCTACAGGTATCTCTTATGTGTGACTGCCATCATATTGCAGTCTACAGGTATCTCTTATGTGGGACTGCCATCATATTGCAGTCTACAGGTATCTCTCATGTGTGACTGCCATCATATTGCAGTCTACAGGTATCTCTTATGTGTGACTGCCATCATATTGCAGTCTACATGTATCTCTTATGTGTGACTGCCATCAAATTGCAGTCTACATGTATCTCTTATGTGTGACTGCCATCATATTACAGTCTACACATATCTCTTGTGTGTGATTGCGATCATATTGCAGTCTACACGTATAACTTATGTGTGACTGGCATCTGTTGCAGTCCACACATTTGTCTCTTATGTGTGACTGCCATCTACTGGTCACACTTATTGTTCAGTTTTTTCCGTATTGGCCGTCTGAATAGGGGTCGTCACTCAGCATAAAAGGAATTACTCGCTGTGCACTTTTTGCTTGTTTTATTTGGTACTATTGCAGTAACAGTTGCAGCAGCAATAGCAGCAGTAGTAATAGCAGCAGTAGTAACAATAGCAGCAGCAGCAATAGCAGCAGCAGCATTAGCAGCAGTAATAGCAGAAGCAGCAGTAGTAGCAATAGCAGCAGCAGCAATAGCAACAATAGCAGCAGCAGTAGAAATAGCAGCAGCAGCAGCAGCAGCAGTAGTAGCAATAGCAGCAGCAGCAGCAGTAGCAGCAATAGCAGCAGCAGCAGCAATAGCAGCAGTAATAGCAGAAGCAGCAGTAGTAGCAATAGCAGCAGCAGCAATAGCAGCAGCAGTAGAAATAGCAGCAGTAGCAGCAGCAGCAATAGCAGCAATAGCAGCAGCAGTAGTAGCAATAGCAGCAGCAGCAATAGCAGAAGCAGCAGCAATAGCAGCAGCAGAAGTAGCAATAGCAGCAGCAGGTAATAACCCAACAATGAACACAACAAAACAATGTATCTATTTTTGAATCATCATAATGTAAATAATAGACATGAATTAATCAACTGCACCATACTGTTGTCAACCATGATATGACATATTATCAATCACTGTGATTTTATCCTAACTTATTAATTTTAGCATTACATTTTATCATCATCATTAATTTATGTCATATAATGTTTTAAATGTGATCAGAATAATTTATAATGTCGCCATAATTCATGGACAAGAATATTAAAAAAGAACATAAAACACAGGCGCTCTGTTTGAGCCACACATTACACATTTAAGTTGAACTACATACGAGAACTACAAATCCCATCAGCCAAACCAGGAAGTAAAGTGCCGGTATTTTCGAACTCAAGCCAAGAATAAACCTACGATCACTCAAATTCACACAACGTGACAACACTAATACAACATATTTCAATCCGCACATTACTGTGGTTGTACTCTTTAACTTCATCATTTTGCCGATGTCGTTGAAAAGCTAAAACTGCGTGTTTGCTCTGGCTGTCAAACAACCAGCCAGCCGCGGACTTAACGAACACACAACTAACAAAAAAGAAAGGAAGCGAGCAAACATGGATTTTAAACAATAGTTCAGGTGATCTAACCAAGAAAAGCAGACATAAAATGATCTTACCAGTGTGGTATGATGGTGACGAAGCACGCTGCATTTTACCAAACCAACAATGACGCCATTTTTAAAAGTAGTCACCTGACAGTGGAAGCCACGCCCATCTTAAAACTCCCAAGCAAGCCCGCCATAAATACATAACAAATACACATAATAAATACACATAACAAATACACATAATAAATACACATAATAAATCCAACACTTATCATTTCACTATCTACTAAATAAAATAGCTTGGAGGTCGGTAAGCACAACCAAAATGGTTCTGTACATTAGGCGCACCGGGTTGTAAGGCGCACTGTTGAGTTTTGAGAAAGTGGTCTTGTGGTTAGAGTGTCTGCTTTAAGACTGGGAGGTTGTGAGTTCAAATCCCGGCCGAGTCATACCAAAGACTACAAAAAAAAAAAAAAAATGGGACTTAGCATCAAGGGTTGGAATTGGGGGTTCAATCACCAAATAATTCCCGAGTGTGGCCACCGCTGCTGCTCACTGCTCCCCTCACCTGACCAGGGGGTGAACAAGGGGATGGGTCAAATGTAGAGAATAATTTCACCACACCTAATGTGTGTGTGTGACAATCATTGCTACTTTAACCTTCGTCTTGTGTTCGGGTCGGCACCGACCCGTTTTAGTTTTTAAATGCATAAAAAACACCACATACATTTATTTTCTTGCATCAAAGCTTTTTGACATTGTCAGGAACCTCTTTGTCAACAAAATAAAACATTTTAATCTTTTTCACTAATATATAAAATGCTCTGGTAGAAATTATGCCCTTGGTGTTGTTAGGGTCGGTTTCGACCCAGTTATAAAAATAAGATGATAAAGCAATGATAAGAGCCAAAACTGAACACACTGACAGCCAGCTCCTCTCCCAATCATGTGAGCTTTAGTGGATTCTCATGTGACCTTGTTATCCTCTACAAAAACAAACAAAAGACGGACACTAAAAGTGTCACTTTTTGCCACTCTGATTTGGTTTTTTTATTAGTTTTGGAAGTAGTAATCTATTTCTCTTGGTTTCATTTGCTTGATTGGTTGTTGTTTGTTTGATATTGGATTTCTGTTGCTGAAAAAAAACAACTTTTTAGCCTTTTTCTTGAAGTAAATATATATGGGTCGAAATTGACCCGTAACACCATCGATGTTACTATAGTTAAAATTCTTAAAATGAAAAAATAAATAAAACACATTTATTTAAGAGATGTGTTCTAATACCCCTTAGTAATAGTTAGGTAACACAACAACCTTATTTTTATGTATATGATTCTCTTGAGGTTCGTTTTACCATTTTTAAAAATTGAAATCGAGGGGTAGACTGACAAAAAAAGGCCCAATGGCCCAAATCAAAAATATTAAAACCAATATTTTCAAGGATAAGGAAGCCTAACGAGGTAACCAAGAGATGAGAAACAAATTGGATGATAGATAATTGTTTTTAGTGTATTTTACAGCTGATTTAAGACATGGGTCAAAACCGACCCATTAACATAAGAGATGGTAACAGAAAGCTAACACAAGAGGAAGGTTAAAGGCCTACTGAAAGCCACTACTAGCCACCACGCAGTCTGATGGTTTATATATCAATGATGAAATATTAACATTGCAACACATGCCGATACAGCCTTTTTAGTTTACTAAATTGCAATTTTAAATTTCACGCGATGTATCCTGTTGAAAACGTCGCGGTATGATGATGTCACGGATTGTAGCGGACATTTTGATCCAGCCCCGATCCCCGCTATAAGTTGTCTGCTTTAATCGCATAATTCCACAGTATTCTGGACATCTGTGTTGCTGAATCTTTTGCATTTTCTTCAATTAATAATGGAGACGTCAAAGAAGAAAGCTGTAGGCGTGAAGCGGAGTATTGCGGCCGCCTGTAGCAACACAAACACAGCCAAGTCTTTCCTTGTTTACATTCCCGAAAGATGACGGTGAAGCATTACTATGGAACAGAGCGGTGAAGCGAACATGGTTCCCTACCACATGTCAACCGGCAGGTTTCAGTGAAAAACATTGTGGTAATATGTCGGCTCTTACCGTGGACACGAGCAGAGAGTTTGCGTCGTTCTTTCTGTAGCTGCGGACTCTCTTGCCTCCTCCCACTGGCCGACCATGACCGTCGGATGCTTACTGTGTGGAGGAGGGGAAAAAAATACAAAATCTCAGCCCGGCTGCCTTGCCTCGTCGATTGATTGATTGATTGATACTTTTATTAGTAGATTGCACAGTACAGTACATATTCCGTACAATTGACCACTAAATGGTAACACCCCAATACGTTTTTCAACTTGTTTAAGTCGGGGTCCACGTCAAGAATTATGGCTTCCCTCGGAGACACTGGCGGTGACCACACCAGTGGCCACACCCCTCCGACTTTCAGGTAAGACCGTAAAATCTCACTAAAACACGAGTAACACAATAAGCAGATAAGGGATTTTCCAGGATTATCCTAGTAAATGTGTCTAATAACATCTGAATCGGGGCTTCACGGTGGAAGAGGGGTTAGTGCGTCTGCCTCACAATACGAAGGTCCTGCAGTCCTGGGTTCAAATCCAGGCTCGGGATCTTTCTGTGTGGAGTTTGCATGTTCTCCCCGTGAATGCGTGGGTTCCCTCCGGGTACTCCGGGGGATAGGTTGATTGGCAACACTAAATTGGCCCTAGTGTGTGAATGTGAGTGTGAATGTTGTCCGTCTATCTGTGTTGGCCCTGAGATGAGGTGGCGACTTGTCCAGGGTGTACCCCGCCTTCCGCCCGACTGTAGCTGAGATAGGCGCCAGCACCCCCCGCGACCCCAAAAGGGAATAAGCGGTCGAAAATGGATGGGTGGAACATCTGAATCGCTCCCAATGCCCCTGTCTTTTATTTATCTATTTATTTTTTTCTAGTCTTTCACTCTCACTTTCCTCATCCACAAATCTTTCATCCTCGCTCATATTAATGGGGAAATTGTCGCTTTCTCGGTCCGAATCGCTCTAGCTGCTGGTGGCCATGATTGTAAACAATGTGAGGAGCTCCACAACCCGTGACGTCACGCGCACATCGTCTGCTACTTCCGGTACAGGAAAGGCTTTTTTATTAGCGACCAAAAGTTGCGAACTTTATCCTCGATGTTCTCTACTAAATCCTTTCAGCAAAAATATGACAGTCAAACTTTACTATGGAACAGAGATGTTAAGCAAACACGGTTGGATTGGACCACAGACACAAAGTACAGTGTATTATGCAGCGATCATTTAGAAAGATTGTGTTACGAAGAGGGTCACTTGCGAAGGGCAGAGAAGGGCATCGCCACCACCCGTCGACTGATGCTGAAGAAAGGTGAGGGGCCGACCATCAGGTTGTACAGGTACGACCATATAATCTCACTAAAACACTAGTAACACAATAAGCAGATAAGGGATTTTCCAGAATTATACGAGTAAATGTGTCTAATAACATCTGAATGCTCCCACTGTATAGTCTTTTTTTTTCTAGTCCTTCACTCTCACTTTCCTCATCCAGAAATCTTTCATCCTTGCTCATATTACTGTGGAAATTGTCGCTTTCTCGGTCCGAATCGCTCTAGCTGCTGGTGGCCATGATTGTAAACAATGTTCGGATGTGAGGAGCTCCACAACCCGTGACGTCACGCGCACATCGTCTGCTACTTCCGGTACAGGCAAGGCTTTTTTATTGGCGACCAAAAGTTGCGAACTTTATCCTCGATGTTCTCTACTAAATCCTTTCAGCAAAAATATGACAGTCAAACTTTACTATGGAACAGAGATGTCAAGCGAACACGGTTGGATTGGACCACACACACAAAGTACAGTGTATTATGCAGCGATCATTTCGAAAGATTGTGTTTCGAAGAGGGTCCCTTGCGAAGGGCAGAGATGGGCATCGCCACCACCCGTCGACTGGTGCTGAAGAAAGGTGAGGGGCCGACCTTCAGGTTGTACAGGTACGACCATATAATCTCACTAAAACACTAGTAACACAATAAGCAGATAAGGGATTTTTCAGAATTATCCGAGTAAATGTGTCTAATAACATCTGAATGCTCCCACTGTATAGTCTTTTTTTTCTAGTCCTTCACTCTCACTTTCCTCATCCAGAAATCTTTCATCCTTGCTCATATTAATGTGGAAATTGTCGCTTTCTCGGTCCGAATCGCTCTAGCTGCTGGTGGCCATGATTGTAAACAATGTTCGGATGTGAGGAGCTCCACAACCCGTGACGTCACGCGCACATCGTCTGCTACTTCCGGTACAGGCAAGGCTTTTTTATTGGCGACCAAAAGTTGCAAACTTTATCCTCGATGTTCTCTACTAAATCCTTTCAGCAAAAATATGACAGTCAAACTTTACTATGGAACAGAGATGTCAAGCGAACACGGTTGGATTGGACCACAGACACAAAGTACAGTGTATTATGCAGCAATCATTTCGAAAGATTGTGTTTCGAAGAGGGTCCCTTGCGAAGGGCAGAGATGGGCATCGCCACCACCTGTCGACTGGTGCTGAAGAAAGGTGCGGGGCCGACCTTCGGGTTGTACATGTACGACCATGTAATCTCACTAAAACACTAGTAACACAATAAGCAGATAAGGGATTTTCCAGAATTATCCTAGTAAATGTGTCTAATAACATCTGAATGCTCCCACCGTATAGTCGTTTTTTTTCTAGTCCTTCACTCTCACTTTCCTCATCCAGAAATCTTTCATCCTCGCTCAAATGAATGGGGAAATTGTCGCTTTATCGGTCCGAATCGCTCTAGCTGCTGGTGGCCATGATTGTAAACAATGTTCAGATGTGAAGAGCTCCACAACCCGTGACGTCACGCGCACATCGTCTGCTACTTCCGGTACAGGCAAGGCTTTTTTATCAGCGACCAAAAGTTGCGAACTTTATCATCGATGTTCTCTACTAAATCCTTTCAGCAAAAATATGGCGAAATGATCAAGTATGACACATAGAATGGAGCTGCTATCCCCGTTTAAATAAGAACTTCTCATTTCAGTAGGCCTTTAAGTGTTCAACTTTAGTCTGCAAAATACTGTTCTGTCCACATGAGAATTGGGAACTGATGTCTATTATTTCTAATTTGGGGACTTAAAATACCTCTTCTGAGAAGTAGAAGTGGTGCTTGGAAATGTGACATTCCTTCTTTTGTGCCTGTGAGGGTGTTGTCCCGGCACAGAATGATCCCTTAAAACCTTGTGATCGACAGGTGAGACAGGTGTGGGAGTCCTAGACTGGTCCGGGGGGGAAAATAAAGAAAACATTCCTAACGACCTCGTCTGGTGATATTGTTGCCCACGGTGTCCTCGTGCCGCCGCCTCCATCAGACACGCAGGTCGGAGCACGCCAGCGGACGACCACGAGTCCACGACAGACGTCTGCCGTCTACGCCGCTGGTTGGCACGGCGGGTTAGCGGGTAGCGAAGATAAGAACCGCCATGTTGGCGAGTGATCACAAAACACAGGATTGCTGTCTTTGAAAGGCAGACATGTTTGCTTAAGAAGCCGCCGCAGAAAAGAAGGAGAGAACACAAAAGGAGGTTGATTTGTCTTTCACCACGGCACCAAAATAATGTTGGTGTCTAAGATTCCAGGGAAGTTTTGGAATGAAACCATTTTGTATTTCAACACATTCTTAGCAGTCATGGTCATGATAGTACAGGAAGTCAGTAAGTTATTTACTGCTTTTCTCTGAAATCCTGCCAAATATGCCAACTGTGCCAACCACGTCTCTGGAAAAAATCCAGGGCGCAGCATTTATTGGAGTGTACCAGTCACTTCTTCAGATTAGGTGACAACAGATGATGCGCTAGCTGTCCAAAGTCAGGATCCAGGGTGGACTACTCGTCTGTGCTTCAGTTGGGGACGTCTCTACGCTGCTGACCTGTCTCTACTCAAGATGGTCTCCTGCTGGTCCCACTGTGGACTGGACTCTCACCATTATGTTGAATCTCACTATTATGTTGGATCCATTATGGACTGGACTCTCAATATTATGTTACATCCACTATGGACTGGACTCTCACTATTATGTTAGATCCACTATGGACTGGACTCTCACTATCATGTTACATCCACTATGGACTGGACTCTCAATATTATGTTAGATCCACTATGGACTGGATTCTCACACTATAAACTAGATCCACTATGGACTGGACTCTCACATTATTAACTAGATCCACTATGGACTGGACTAACACTATTATTTTAGACTCACTATGGACTGGACTCTCACTATTATGGTAGATCCACTATGGACTGGACTCTCACACTAATATGTTAGATCCACTATGAACTGGACTCTCACTATTATGTTAGATCCACTATGGACTGGACTCTCACTATTATGTTAGATCCACTATGGACTGGACTCTCACACTATTATGTTAGATCCACTATGGACTGGACTCTCACTATTATGTTAGATCCACTATGGACTGGACTCTCAGACTATTATGTTAGATCCACTATGGACTGGACTCTCAGACTATTATGTTAGATCCACTATGGACTGGACTTTCAGACTATTATGCTATGTTCTAAATGAATGTAGGGCATTGAAGAACTATGAAAAACGTCCATTAATTTAAATGTGAATTTCCTGGAAATTTGCGAATTTACTGAAAATTGGACATGTTTAAAAATAATGATAGTGGACGACATGAATGGGTTAGTTTTGGAATTTTTGTGGAATCAGTCGATAAATTTTGACGTAGTCACAGTTTGAATTGAAAATGGGGATTTCGGAAATCCTTAAATTTTTGGTAAACCAGGAATTTTTTATAGAACGAAATAGGAGCATCTGTTTTCCCAACTAAGAGGATTTTTTTGAAGATGGAACTGACAAAAACAGTTGAAAAATGTGGACTGGGAAAACTTTCCAGGAAGAGATGAAAAAAGGGCTTTGGAAATCCGAGATTTCTGGGAATTTCCTAGACTTTGGTCGTTTGATGGTAGAACAGTTTGTATGGAGTTAGAGATATTGGGTATGCAGTTGGTGATATATTGTCTATTCATTGTCAACAGGGAGAAAACTCCAAGAAATTCCGGTAAAGGGGAAACCGGAAATGGGTAGTACTCCTCAGCGCGTGTGTATACCGATTATTATATTATATTATTGCAATACCACTGGTAAATAGGTAGTTTTTCATTATGTCATGAGTTTTTGTTTTATTTCATGAAGGATAAATATTAGGTATTTTTTTATTAGGTATTTTTTTATTATGTCATGAGTTTTTGTTTTATTTCATGAAGGATAAATATTAGGTATTTTTTTATTAGGTATTTTTTTATTATGTCATGAGTTTTTGTTTTATTTCATGAAGGATAAATATTAGGTATTTTTTTATTAGGTATTTTTTTATTATGTCATGAGTTTTTGTTTTATTTCATGAAGGATAAATATTAGGTATTTTTTATTAGGTATTTTGTTAGTATGTAATGAGTTTTTGTTTTATTTCATGAAGGATAAATATTAGGTATTTTTTTATTAGGTATTTTTTTATTATGTCATGAGTTTTTGTTTTATTTCATGAAGGATAAATATTAGGTATTTTTTTATTAGGTATTTTTTTATTATGTCATGAGTTTTTGTTTTATTTCATGAAGGATAAATATTAGGTATTTTTTATTAGGTATTTTGTTAGTATGTAATGAGTTTTTGTTTTATTTCATGAAGGATAAATATTAGGTATTTTTTTATTAGGTATTTTTTTATTATGTCATGAGTTTTTGTTTTATTTCATGAAGGATAAATATTTGGGGAGTCAATCTTCCGATTCCTGGGGTGTCGATTTGATTCTTAATCGTTTCTCGATTCATAAAACAGAAGTGTGACAGCCGCTTGCTGTCGTCGTGCGGGTTCCATGGACCACTCAGGAAGGACATTGCTTTAGCAGGTTTGACTCTTATTATTTTTTTAAATAAAGCTGGTTGGCGATCCACGCACCTGATTTAGATTGCGGCAATGCTCCCGGCACGCCCCGCCTCTCCGCTCAGCCGCATTCTCTGCCTCCTTGCCGCCATCTTGCCGTCAGACCGTCGGCTCCGCCTCTCCACTGTAAGTATAACCACTCTTTTTTTTACTTTTTTTTTTAAAGAATCGAAATGCTTTCTGGCACCGTCACCAACACATTGGAACGGGACGATCAGGCCCATAGCTGCTTTGAGGCTGCCTCTTATAGCCGACTGTCAAGTAGCATGAAGGATAAATATTAGGTATTTTTTTATTAGGTATTTTTTTATTATGTCATGAGTTTTTGTTTTATTTCATAAAGGATAAATATTAGGGGAGTCAATCTTTCGATTCCTGGGGTGTCGATTTGATTCTTAATAGTTTCTCAATTCATAAAACAGAAGTGTGACAGCCGCTTGCTGTCGTCGTGCGGGTTCCATGGACCACTCAGGAAGGACATTGCTTTGAGCAGGTTTGACTCTTTTTATTTTTTTAAATAAAGCTGTCTCTTGCCGGGTTGCTTTTCAGCTCATCTTCTGCTGGTCGCTCTTCGGTCGCTTTCGTCGCCGCCGTCTTCTCTCTGTCGCTTTTGCGCTCCTTCTGCCTTGATATCTTCTCCTTCTCCCCTTTTATGCAGCATAAGGAAAAATGTTAATTGTCTGCCGGTTCGCGATCCACGCACCTGATTTAGATTGCAACGTTGCTCCCGGCACGCCCCGCCTCTCCGCTCAACCGCATTCTCTGCCTCCTTGCCGCCGTCAGACCGTCGGCTCTTTTTTTTACGTTTTTTTTTAAAGAATCGAAATGCTTTCTGGTACCGGCACCAACACATTGGAACGGGGACAACCCTACGTAGCGATCAGTCGATCAGGCCCACAGCTGCTTTGAGGCTTCCTCCTATAGCCGACTGTCAAGTAGCATTTCTTCCTCTCAAACCAAGGTTTCAAGCGGCTAGGACAATATTATTCTGCTTTAATTCAGCAGATTGTCTTAACGTGAGTGATATTTATCCTGGATGAAGCCCGTGGAATGAAGTGAATGATGGGAATTAGTCAGTGAAAAGGAAAAGCACAATTACATTGGTGTAAGAGCCTCACAGAACAGGAAGCTGCCTACAGTGGAGAGAAGAGTGGAAGCAGCTGGACCACTCAGAGGCTTCTGCTTGTTGCCATGGGAAGCAGCCGCCATTTGATCAGAAGATCCAACTAAGCAAGGATAATCTTTACCTTGTTAAAACACACAGGCGGGTGTAAAGTGCCGGACTCCACATGCATCCTCGATGTCTGGATCTCCCAGCCTCTGCGCAGCACGGGAACAATGATGTCTTCCCTCGGAGAGCTAAACTGGAACTGAAGTGAGCGGTTGGGCGTCCAGTGTGGAGAGCGGGGCCCCCAAAGAACCCCGGGGTCTCCGGTCTCCTCGTTAGCTGCCGTGTTTTCATTCGCTCGCAGACTGCAGGAGGTCAATTGCTGTTCAATTACCAGCTTTGGCTGGGAAAACAACATGCTGATAATTAGTTCACCCTGCCTGTCCACACAATTAGGTTTTCTGAAAAACAGTCCAGGAGTCTCAGTAGTTAGACAAACGCCCGGGCAGCATTTGTCCGCAGGAAAGCTTTATTTTCAAAACTGCGCCGGGCTTCTGAGGAAAGGCGTGAAACTAACTGTGGTTGAGGTATTAGCATCCTGTCTTTCAAAATACAATCTGGGAGAGGCCGAGGGACGCTGACTGATGAACACAAGGTGTGTCGTAGCAGTGGTGTGTTGTCCGGGGAGTCAGGGGTCAATGCGCACGTCACCGAACCGACGATATGCGGGAGCGGAACTGAAATGCTCGAATGTCCAGGGTGAGTGGGGTGTGTGGATGTTGGAACGCTTCGAAAGGGTTGAGAAATGTGGGATATGGAGAGGTTTGTACATTGCCCGTTCATTGTCAATGGGGGGAAATTCCTGGTAATTCAGGGTAATCAAGGGATTTTCTGAACTGGAAAACATGCTGGCTTGAATATCCAGGGTGAGTGGAGTGTGTGGATGTTGGAACAATTCGAATTGGTTGAAAAATGTGGGATATGGAGAGGTTTGTACATTGCCCGTTCATTGTCAATGGGGGGACATTCCTGGTAATTCAGGGTAATCTGGGAATTTTTGGAACTGGGGAAACTTGCTGGCTTGAATATCCAGGGTGAGTGGAGTGTGTGGATGTTGGAATGGTTCGAATCGGTTGAGAAATGTGGGCTATGGAGAGGTTTGTATATTGCCCGTTCATTGTCAATGGGGGGACACTCCTGGTAATTCAGTGTAATCAAGGAATTTTCTGAACTGGAAAACATGCTGGCTTGAATGTCCAGGGTGAGTGGAGTGTGTGGATGTTGGAACAATTCGAATTGGTTGAAAAATGTGGGATATGGAGAGGTTTGTACATTGCCCGTTCATTGTCAATGGGGGGACATTCCTGGTAATTCAGGGTAATCAAGGGATTTTTCAGAACCAGGAAACTTGCTGGCTTGAATGTCCAGGGTGAGTGGAGTGTGTGGATGTTGGAATGGTTCGAATCGGTTGAGAAATCTGGGCTATGGAGAGGTTTGTACATTGCCCGATCATTGTCAATGGGGGGAAATTCCTGGTAATTCCGGGTAATCTGGGAATTTTTGGAACTGGGGAAACTTGCTGGCTTGAATATCCAGGGTGAGTGGAGTGTGTGGATGTTGGAATGGTTCGAATCGGTTGAGAAATGTGGGCTATGGAGAGGTTTGTATATTGCCCGTTCATTGTCAATGGGGGGACACTCCTGGTAATTCAGTGTAATCAAGGAATTTTCAGAACCAGGAAACAGGCTGGCTTGAATGTCCAGGGTGAGTGGAGTGTGTGGATGTTGGAACGGTTCAAATCGGTTGAGAAATGTGGGATATGGAGAGGCTTGTATATCGCCCGTTCATTGTCAATGGGGGGACATTCCTGGTAATTTCGGATAATCAAAGAATTTTCAGAACCAGGAAACTTGCTGGCTTGAATGTCCAGGGTGAGTGGAGTGTGTAGACATTGAAGTGGTTCAAATCGATTGAGAAATGTGGGATATGGAGAGGTTTGTACTTTGTACATTGCCTGATCATTGTCAATGGGGGGACATTCCTGGTAATTCCGGGTAATCTGGGAATTTTTGGAACTGGAAAAAATGCTGGCTTGAATGTCCAGGGAGAGTGGAGTGTGTGGATGTTGGAACGCTTCGAATCAGTTGAAAAATGTGGGATATGGAGAGGTATGTACATTGCCCGTTCATTGTCAATGGGGGGAAATTCCTGGTAATTCTGGGTAATCAAGGAATTTTCAGAACCAGGAAACTTGCTGGCTTGAATGTCCAAGGTGAGTGGAGTGTGTAGACATTGAAGTGGTTCAAATCGATTGAGAAATGTGGGATATGGAGAGGTTTGTACTTTGTACATTGCTCGATCATTGTCAATGGGGGGACACTCCTGGTAGTTCAGGGTAATCAAGGGATTTTCTGAACCAGGAAACTTGCTGGCTTGAATGTCCAGGGTGAGTGGAGTGTGTACACATTGAAAGGGTTCAAATCGGTTGAGAAATGTGGGCTATGGAGAGGTTTGTACATTGTACATTGCCCGATAGTTGTCAATGGGGGGACACTCCTGGTAGTTCAGGGTAATCAAGGGATTTTCTGAACCAGGAAACTTGCTGGCTTGAATGTCCAGGGTGAGTGGAGTGTGTACACATTGAAAGGGTTCAAATCGGTTGAGAAATGTGGGCTATGGAGAGGTTTGTACATTGTACATTGCCCGATAGTTGTCAATGGGGGGACACTCCTGGTAGTTCCGGGTAATCTGGGAATTTTCAGAACCGGGAAACAGGCTGGCTTGAATGTCCAGGGTGAGTGGAGTGTGTGGATGTTGGAACAATTCGAATTGGTTGAAAAATGTGGGCTATGGAGAGGTATGTACATTGCCCGTTCATTGTCAATGGGGGGAAATTCCTGGTAATTCAGGGTAATCAAGGAATTTTTGGAACTGGGAAACAGGCTGTCTTGAATGTCCAGGGTGAGTGGAGGGTTTAGACATTGAAACGGTTCAAATCGGTTGAGAAATGTGGGATATGGAGAGGTTTGTACATTGCCTGTTCATTGTCAATGGGGGGAAATTCCTGGTAATTCAGGGTAATCAAGGGATTTTCTGAACCAGGAAACTTGCTGGCTTGAATGTCCAGGGTGAGTGGAGTGTGTGGATGTTGGAACGGTTCAAATCGGTTGAGAAATGTGGGATATGGAGAGGTTTGTACTTTGTACATTGCCTGATCATTGTCAATGGGGGGACATTCCTGGTAATTCCGGGTAATCTGGGAATTTTTGGAACTGGAAAAAATGCTGGCTTGAATGTCCAGGGTGAGTGGAGTGTGTGGATGTTGAAACTGTTCAAATGGAATGAGAAATGTGGGATATAGACGAGGTTGTATGTTGCCCATTAGCTGTCAAGGGGGAAAACATTTCAGGAAATTTCGGGAAACTGATAATTTGGTGCAAGGGACAAGATGTCCTGCGTGTGATGTATCAGAAGAGTAGTTTACTGGATGCTTGAAAGGTCAGCATGAAAAACGCCCATTCATTTAAAAGGCCGTGTTACAACAGCGTGGCTTCGTAGTAAAAGAGTGCGGGTACTAGACTGGCCTGCCTGTAGTCCAGACCTGACTCCCATTGAAAATGTGTGAAGCCTAAAATATGAGGCAGGAGACTGTTGAACAACTTAATCTGTACATCAAGCAAGAAAGGGAAAGAATTCCACTTCAAAAATGTGTCTCCTCAGTTCCCAAACCTGCACTGAGTGTTGTTCAAAGGAAAGGCCATGTAACACACTGGTAAAAATGCCCCTCTGACAACTTTGTTGCAACATGTTGCAAGTTCATGATTATTTGCAAATAAAAAATAAGTTTGTCAGTGTGAACATGAAATATCTTGTCTTTGCAGTCTATTCAATTGATTACAAGTTGAAAAGGATTTGTTGTATTCTCTTTTTATTTACTATTTACACAAAGTGACAGCAGGTTGCATCAGCTTTGTGTTATGTTTACTTTAAAGGCCTACTGAGATGAGATGTTCTTATTTAAACGGGGATAGCAGGTCCATTCTGTGTGTCATACTTCATCTTAATATCGCCATATTTTGCTGAAAGGATTTAGTAGAGAACATCGAGGATAAAGTTCGCAACTTTTGGTCGCTAATAAAAAAGCCTTACCTGTACCGGAAGTAGCAGACGATGTGCGCGTGACGTCACGGGTTGTGGAGCTCCTCACATCTGAACATTGTTTACAATCATGGCCACCAGCAGCCAGAGCGATTCGGACCGGGAAAGCGACGATTTCCCCATTAATTTGAGCGAGGATGAAAGATTCGTGGATGAGGAAAGTGAGAGTGAAGGGCTACAGAAAAATAAAAAATAAAAAAAGACTGTACAGTGGAAGCGATTCAGATGTTATTTCACAAATTTGGCGGTTTAGCTCGGTTGGTAGGGTGGTCGTGCCAGCAACTTGAGGGTTGCCGGTTCGATTCCCGCTTCCGCCATCCTAGTCACTGCCGTTGTGTCCTTGGGCAAGACACTTTACCCAGCTGCTCCCAGTGCCACCCACACTGGTTTGAATGCAACTTAGATATTGGGTTTCACTATGTAAAGCGCTTAGAGTCACTAGAGAAAAAGCAATATATAAAATATAATTTACTTCGCTTCATTTACTAGGATAATTCTGGAAAATCCCTCATCTGCTTATTGTGTTACTAGTCTTTTAGTGAGATTAAATGGTCGTACCTGTCCAACCTGAAGGTCGGCCCCGCACCTTTCTTCAGCACCAGTCGACGGGTGGTGGCGATGCCCATCTCTGCCCTTTGCAAGTAACCCTCTTCGAAACACGATTATCGAAATGATCGCTGCATAATACACTGTACTTTGTGTGTGTGTGGTCCAATCCAACCGTGTTCACTTGACCGCTCTGTTCCATAGTAAAGCTTGACCGTCATCTTTCGAGAATGTAAACAAAGAAACAACGACTGTGTTTGTGTTGCTAAAGCCGGCCGAAATACACCGCTTCCCACCTACAGCTTTCTTCTTTGACGTCTCCATTATTCATTGAATAAATAGCAAAAGATTCAGCAACACAGAATACTGTGGAATTATGCGATGAAAACAGACGACTTATAGCTGGGAACGGTGCTGGAACAAAATGTCTACAATGCGTGTCATCATACCGCGACGTTTCAGCAGGATACTTAAAATTGCAATTTAGCAAACTAAAGCGGCCGTATTGGCATGTGTTGCAAAGTTAATATTTCATCATTGATATATAAACTATCAGACTGCGTGGTCGCTAGTAGTGGCTTTCAGTAGGCCTTTAATGTTTTTCATGTGTTTTAAACCTTATTGGTGTGGACTCTTTGTATCTGCACTGCAAACACATGATTTCCACATCGTGGGATGAATCAACCCCCCCATGGTAAACATAAAAAAAAAACACATTTATTTTGCAGGATCCTGTGTTGATTACAGCAAGTATCTGCTGCTGACCAAACAAAGATAAATCCTGAACCAGTTTGCATGACAATGAACGCGTTTGAATCACTTTGTAGCATCAATATTGTTTTCATATCTTAATATAAATCTTAGAATAAATATTACCTGGAGTTTTTTTTTTTTAATAGATAGGTTATTTTTTGGGGGGGAACAAAAGTAATCTATGATGGTATCTGATGGGGGTTGCCAGGTGTAAACAACACAGATGTGCTCTCTAAGCTCCTTCGTCAGCCTGGTTTTAATCTATAGGAGAATACAAAGTCATATTTTGGGCTGAAAATCGCCAGCACCTTATCTCCCTGGCACGCATGTGGCCAGCGGCAAACTGCTGAGGATTTAATGCGGCCTTGACCGCACAAACAAGCCGACCGACTGGAAACCTCATCAAGCCACGTGCGGCTGATGCTGGCGTGTGTGCAAACACAAACATAGCGAGCGCATCTTCAGAACACCACACGGATTGTTATTCAGTCCTGTTATCTTCACTCGGCCCGGCTATCGCCCTCATCCAGGCCTCCCGTGACCCCACCGGGTCAAAGAAGAGGGCCTAACCCCCCCAAGCATGACCTTTGTTAAAAGGGAACTGCGTTATGAACGACGAGAAGACAAAAGGTTTTTTATTTCGTATTTTTTCATGCATTTTAACATGTAAAAATTGTCTCGTACTTGGTGACTAGTGAGGTTGTCCCGACACCAATATTTTAGTACCGGTACCAAAATGTATTTCGATACTTTTCTAAATGAAGGGGACCACAAAAAAAATTTAATTATTGTTTTTATTTTAACAAAAAAATCTTAGAGTACATGGAACATATGTTTATTATTGTCATTTAGTCCTTAAATAAAATAGTGAACATAGTAGATAACTTGTCTTTTAGTAGTAAGTAAACAAAAAAAGGCTCTTATTTAGTCTGTTGACATATGTAGTACATATTGTGTCATTTATCTAACTATTATTTTGTCAACATTATGAGGGACAAGCTGTAAAAAAATATTATTAATCTACTTGTCCATCCCATATATATGCATATATATATATATATATATATATATATATATATATATATATATATATATATATATATATATATATATATATATATATATATATATATATATATATACATCCATCCATTTCCTACCGCTTATTCCCTTTTAGGGTTGCGGGGGGCGCTGGCACTTATCTCAGCTACAATCGGGCGGAAGGCGGTGTACACCCTGGACAAGTCGCCACCTTATCACAGGGCCAACACAGATAGACAGACAACATTCACACTCACATTCACACACTAGGGACCATTTAGTGTTGCCAATCAAACTATCCCCGGGTGCATGAAATATATATATATATATATATATATATATATATATATATATATATATATATATATATATATATATATATATATATATATATATATATATATATATATATATATATATATATATATATATATATATATATATATATATATATATATATATACATATATATATATATATATATATATATATATATATATATATATATATATATATATATATATATATATATATATATATATATATATATAACCGGTTTAGCTCGGTTGGTAGAGCGGCCGTGCCAGCAACTTGAGGGTTGCAGGTTCGATTCCCGCTTCCACCATCCTAGTCACTGCCGTTGTGTCCTTGGGCAAGACACTTTACCCACCTGCTCCCAGTGCCACCCACACTGGTTTAAATGTAACTTAGATATTGGGTTTCACTATGTAAAGCGCTTTAAGTCACTTGAGAAAAGCGCTATATAAATATAATTCACTTCACTTCACATATATATATATATTTTTTTATATATATATATATATACATATATATATATATATATATATATATATATATATATATATATATATATATTTCATTTTTTTTTAAATGTTGTTTTAAATAAAGGTTTATGCAAGCCAAGTTGTATTGGAAACAATCTTAAACCCAACCATCCATCCATTTTCTACCGCTTATTCCCTATCTCAGCTACAATCAGGCGGAAGGCGGAGTAGTGAAGTGAAGTGAATTATATTTATATAGCGCTTTTTCTCTAGTGACTCAAAGCGCTTTACATAGTGAAACCCAATATCTGGCACTGGGAGCAGGTGGGTAAAGTGTCTTGCCCAAGGACACAACGGCAGGGACTAGGATGGCAGAAGCGGGAATCGAACCTGCAACCCTCAAGTTGCTGACACGGCCGCTCTACCAACCGAGCTATGCCGCCCCACCTTGGAGTACACCTTGGACAAGTCGCCACCACATCGCAGGGCCAACACAGATAGACATATTTTTGAAACTTTTGGTGGTCCAAAAACGGGGCAAAATAGATATGTTATACAGTCGTATTTGAAACTTTCTTATTAAACATATTTTTATTTACTTTCGGTGGTTGAAAAAAAAACGGGACGAAAAATACATTTTATATACAAAGTGTGTTGCTCTCAGGTCTTTGGCTGCAATACAATACGACCCAATGCAAACAACCTTCCCTAGTCATGGTGCAATAAAAAAAAAATATATATATAATACTAATCCAACCAACACAAAATGTCAACAGACATGGTCACACCGGCTCACTGCTCACTGAACCTTGTAGATATTATTTGAAAACGTCCATACACCATACTTATCCATGTTTGGCACATTTTAGCTTATATTTCTGATTGATTACAATCAATCAGAAAAGAGGTTGTCACGAAGGCAAACAAGGTAGAAGTCGAACTTTGATGTCATACACTTAATATATATATATATATATATATATATATATATATATATATATATATATATATATATATATATATATATATACTTTAAATTAAGTCTTGAAAGGGCTTTAACTTATATGACACAATGCAACAACCTTCCCAAGTCATTGTGCAAAAAAAAATTAAAATCTGCATATTGTAAAAAAATAAAACTCTTTGTCAGCACTTTTCCATGTTTGGCACATTTTAACTTCTTGATATTTCTGATTTATTACTAAACTTTAAGGAGGTTTTATAAATATATATATATATGTATATATACATATATATATATATGTATATATATATATATATATATATATATATATATGTATATATATATATGTATATATATATATATATATATATATATATATATATATATATATACATATATACACATAAATAAACCAATATATATATATATATATATATATTGTTGTCACGAAGGTAAACAAGGTAGAAGTCAAACTTTTACATTGACTTAATATTTAATTTTTATAAGTTTATAAAATGTATTTTTTGATCTGTTTTTTTACCACCAAAAGTAAAAACAATATAAATGTTTAAGAGTGTTTCCAAAACAATTTGGCCTGTTTAGACCTTTATTTAAAACAACATTTCAGAGAGAATGAAAGTTCTTTGGCAGCAATCCAACTCAATGACAGTTGTTGCTAACATTTCAACTTTTAGACGCTCCAACTTGGAACTGCGGGGCGGCCGCCGGACTAACAAGCTTCAGGTGTAGGTCTCCCTTTCAGAAAACTGAGCACGGTTTCCGCCGCCATCAAAGGTCCGGTGGAAAGTGGAGGAAACTAGCAGGAAGAGGTCTGTCAGATCCAAAGCCACAACATAATCACAGGAGCAGATTCTGACAGGCGACCCAAAGACCAGCGACTTCAAGCAGCTTAAGAAGAAGTCTGGACTCTGAGGGGAATCCTGGGCTGCAAAGGGGAGTTTTGCCAGTGAGCAAGGCAGCAGGACAGATATTGATACTCGGCCCTTGAAGAAAACAGGTCAGTCTGGGTCACACAGATACACATCCGGAACTCTGTCTAATAAAATACAAATAGATGAAAAACTCAATAATAAACATAACATTACTGTAACTGTTTATTTTATTATTGTTGACAAGAAGAGAGTTCAGCCTGTGTTTGCTGTGTTTACTTCAAAGAACTGCTGTGACAAGTTCCAGAACTCTTGAGCAAACACAAATGTATGCTTAACATTTAGATTTATTCATAACATTTGGATTCAATATTTACATTTGTAATTCATATTCTTAATTACATTTGTAAATTATATTGTTCAGTACATTTCCAATTTATATTCTTCATTAAATTTCTAATTCTAATGTTTTTTTTTTAACATTTAATTTTATTTACAACGTTTAAATGTAATATTTACATTTATAATTTATATACTTCATTACTTTTATAATTCAAATTTTTGTTTAACATTTAGATTTATTTGTAACATTTGGATTCAATATGTTAATTAAAAATGTATATTCTTCATTAACATTTCTAATTCAAATGTTTGTTTAACATTTAGATTTATTTGTAACGTTTGCATTAAATATTTACATTTGTAATTTATATTCTTCATTACATATCTAATTACATTTTTTTTTTTTTAGATTTATTCGTTATATTTGGATTTAATATTTACATTTATAATTTGTATTCTTCATTACATTTTTAATTCAAATTTTTTTTTTTGTTGAGCACAATTGAGAAAACTAATAAAAATAATGATTTTCACTGCTTTTTTTTCATTTTAATTGATAAATAAATGGCTTGTACTTGTGTAGAGCTGTTCTACCTTCAAGGTACTCAAAGCACTTTGACACTACTTCCACATTCACACACACATTCACACACTGATGGAGGGAGCTGCCATGCAAGGCGCTAACCAGCACCCATCAGGAGCAAGGGTGAAGTGTCTTGCTCAGGACACAACAGACGTGACGAGGTTGGTACTAGGTGGGATTTGAACCAGGGACCCTCGGGTGTCGCACGACCACTCTACCACTGCGCCACGCCGTCCCCAAACACATATCCACAATGTTCATAAACGTCAAAGCACTTTCAACATAGTCAATAATTATACACATCCATCAGGTGGAAGAGATGATGACTTTAACAAAACATGTCAAAGAAAGAAAAGCAAATCAAATAGAGCATTACAAATAATAATAAAGAATAATAACCGATATGATGAAATTCAAAATTCAAAAAGACAAAAAAAGGGCCAATTAATAAGACAACAACAACAATAACAACAGAACAAAATCAGCAAATGGAACATGTACAAATATGAAAGTAAAAGTAATAGCAGAGAAACAATTAGTGAAATAAATATTAATGACACAGAAATGACAAAAGACATTATATATGGAAATTATTGTTGTTTTTTGCAAATATTAGCTCATTTGGAAGTAGATGCCGGCAACATATTTCGAATAAGCTGGCATAAGTAGCAAAAAAGACTGAGAAAGTTGAGGAATGCTCATCTAACACTTATTTGGAACATCCCACAGGTGTGCAGGCTAATTGAGAACAGGTGGGTGCCATGATTGGCTATAAAAGCAGCTTCCATGAAATGCTCAGTCGTTCTCAAACAAGGACTGGGCGAGGGTCACCACTTTGTCAACAAATGCCTGAACAAGTTGTCCAACAGTTCAAAAACAATATTTCTCATCAAACAACATTTCTCATCGAAATATCCTCAAAAAGTTCAGATAATCTGGAGAAATCACTGCACATAAGCAATGATATTACGGACCTTTGAGCCCTCAGGCGGTACTGCGTCAAAAACTGACATCAGTGTGTAAAGGATATCACCACGTGGGCTCCGGAACACTTCAGAAAACCACTGTCAGTAACTACAGTTTGTCGCTACATCTATAAGTGCAAATTAAAACTATACTATGCAAAGCCAAAGCCATTTCTCAACAACACCCAGGGACCGAGCTCATCTAAGATGGAACTGATGCAAAGTGTAAAAGTTTTCTGTGGTCTGACGACTCCGCAGTTCAACTTGTTTTTGGAAACTGTGGATGTCCTGGCCCCCGGATCAAAGAACCATTCGGATTGTTATTGGCGCAAAGTGTAAAAGGCAGGATGTGTGATGGTATGGGGGTGTATTAGTGCCCAAGGCATGGGTAACTTTACCATTAATGCTGAAAGGTACATACAGCTTTTGGAGCAACCCAAGCAACGTTATCATGGACGCCCCTGCTTATTTCAGCAAGACAATGCCAAGCCACGTGTTACAACAGCGTGGCTTCATAGTAAAAGAGTGCGGGTACTAGACTGGCCTGCCTGTATACCACAACGGAGACCCCGGACTGTTGAACAACTTAAGCTGTTCATCAAGCAAGAATGGGAAAGAATTCCACCTGAAAAGCTTAAAAAATGTGTCTCCTCAATTCCCAAACGTTTATTGAGTGTTGTTAAAAGGAAAGTCTAATTGAATATAAGTTGAAAAGCATTAGTAAATCATTATATTCTGTTTTTATTTACCATTTACACAACTTGACCATTATACTGGTTTTGGGTCTCGTTCAAAAATACCGTTTATAGTTGCAGTCGAGCAGAACCTTTTGAGACGTTGCTTGTGTTTTCTCCAACACACGACTCCTGATCCCAGGTGTGGCTCACAAGGATTGTTAGTTCCCAAAGGAACATTTGCGGAGCATCGTCGCTAACAGAGACTGGCATCCAGTTAATCCATCTATTGGTATTCATTACCTCCGTCTCTTATCCCCGCGTCATCTGTGACCTTTGACTCCGCCGTCAAGATGGATTAGCTCATTGACTCGGATTCAGGACTCACCCCCCCCACCCCCACCTTTTGGGGGTCAAGTTCCTAATTCTAATGACGGATTTACCTTCTCGGATTGGGTTTGGCAAACAAAGGCGAGTTGGTGATGGCTTTGTCTTGTAAATGTCATAAGAAAAAAAGGATACACTGTATTTCCAAAAGTATTTGAACGCCCATCCAATTAATGAGAACCAGGTGTCCTAATCACTTGGCCCGGTGTATCAAATCAAGCACTTATGCATGTAAACGGTTTCTACAAACATTTGTGAACAAATGGGCCGCTGTCAGTGATTTCCAGCGTGGAACTGTCATAGGATGCCACCGTAGAGAGCAGCGGGGCAGGGCATGCTGGAGCCCTGCCCAAGATGGCGGCAAGGAGACGGAGAATGCGGCTGAGCACAGAGGCGGGACTTGCTGGGAGCGACGCCGCAATCAAATTCAGGTGCGTGGATCGCGCACTGGCACACAATCGACATTTCTCCTCTGGCTGTATAAAATGGGAGAAGGAGGAGAGATCGGGGCAGAAAGAGTCGGAGAACCAGCATCAGAACCTGACGAGCGAAAACCACCTAGAGCGAGCCGAAGACAGCGACAAAGATGCGGCCGACTGGAGGCGAGCGAGGAGCAGCTGAAAAGCGATCCGACCAAACGACAAAGCTTGTGTTGTTGAAAAATAAACAAGAGTCAAACCTGCTCAAGAGATGCCCTTCCTGAATGGTCCGTGGAACCCGCGCGACGACGGCAGGAGTCCGTCACAACCATATTGCCAAAAGTATTTGGCCACCCGTCCAATTAATGAGAATCAGGTGTCCTATTCCCTTGAACAGGTGTATAAAATCAAGCACTGAGGCATGGAGACTGTTTCTACAAACATTTGTGAACGAATGGGCCGCTCTCAGTGATTTCCAGCATGGAACTGTCATAGGATGCAACCTTAGAGAGCAGCGGGGCAGGGCATGCTGGAGCCCTGCCCAAGATGGCGGCAAGGAGGCGGAGAATGCGGCTGAGCACAGAGGCGGGACTTGCTGGGAGAGACGCCGCAATCAAATTCAGGTGTGTGGATCGCGCACTGGCACACAATCGACATTTCTCCTCTGGCTGTATAAAATGGGAGAAGGAGGAGAGATCGGGGCAGAAGGAGTCGGAGAACCAGCATCAGAACCTGACGAGCAAAAACCACTGAGAGCGAGCCGAAGACCGCGACGAAGATGCGGCCGACTGGAAGCGAGCGAGGAGCAGCTGAAAAGCGATCCGACCAAACGACAAGGCTTGTGTTATTGAAAAATAAACAAGAGTCAAACCTGCTCAAGAGATGCCCTTCCTGAATGGTCCGTGGAACCCGTACGACGACGGCATGAGTCCGTCACAACCATATTGCCAAAAGTGTTTGGCCACACGTCCAATTAATGAGAATCAGGTGTCCTAATCACCTGATTAGGTGTATCAAATCAAGCCCTTAGGCATGGAGACGGTTTCTACAAACATTTGTGAAATAATTGGCCGCGCTAAGTGATTTCCAGCGTGGAACTGTCATAGGATGCCACCTTAGAGAGCAGCGGGGCAGGACATGCTGGAGCCCTGCCCAAGATGGCGGCAAGGAGGCGGAGAATGCGGCTGAGCACAGAGGCGGGACTTGCTGGGAGAGACGCCGCAATCAAATTCAGGTGTGTGGATCGCGCACCGGCACACAATCGACATTTCTCCTCTGGCTGTATAAAAGGGGAGAAGGAGGAGAGATCGGGGCAGAAAGAGTCGGAGAACCAGCATCAGAACCTGACTAGCGAAAATCCCCGAGAGCGAGCCGAAGACAGCGACGAAGATGCGGCCGACTGGAGGCGAGCGAGGAGCAGCTGAAAAGCGATCCGACCAAACGACAAAGCTTGCGTTATTGAAAAATAAACGAGAGTCAAACCTGCTCAAGAGATGCCCTTCCTGAATGGTCCGTGGAACCCGTACGACGACGGCAGGAGTCCGTCACAACCATATTGCCAAAAGTATTTGGCCACCCGTCCAATTAATGAGAATCAGGTGTCCTAATCACTTGGCCCGGTGTATCAAATCAAGCACTTAGACATGGAAACGGTTTCTACAAACATTTGTGAAATAATTGGCCGCGCTAAGTGATTTCCAGCGTGGAACTGTCATAGGATGCCACCTTAGAGAGCAGCGGGGCAGGGCATGCTGGAGCCCTGCCCAAGATGGCGGCAAGGAGGCGGAGAATGCGGCTGAGCACAGAGGCGGGACTTGCTGGGAGAGACGCCGCAATCAAATTCAGGTGTGTGGATCGCGCACTGGCACACAATCGACATTTCTCCTCTGGATGTATAAAATGGGAGAAGGAGGAGAGATCGGGGCAGAAGGAGTCGGAGAACCAGCATCAGAACCTGACGAGCAAAAACCACCGAGAGCGAGCCAAAGACAGCGACGAAGATGTGGCCGACTGGAAGCGAGCGAGGAGCAGCTGAAAAGCGATCCGACCAAACGACAAAGCTTGTGTTGTTGAAAAATAAACAAGAGTCAAACCTGCTCAAGAGATGCCCTTCCTGAATGGTCCGTGGAACCCGTACGACGACGGCATGAGTCCGTCACAACCATATTGCCAAAAGTGTTTGGCCACACGTCCAATTAATGAGAATCAGGTGTCCTAATCACTTGGCCCGGTGTATCAAATCAAGCACTTAGACATGGAAACGGTTTCTACAAACATTTGTGAAATAATTGGCCGCGCTAAGTGATTTCCAGCGTGGAACTGTCATAGGATGCCACCGTAGAGAGCAGCGGGGCAGGGCATGCTGGAGCCCTGCCCAAGATGGCGGCAAGGAGGCGGAGAATGCGGCCGAGCACAGAGGCGGGACTTGCAGGGAGTAATGCCGCAAACAAATTCAGGTGCGTGGATCGCGCACCGGCACACAATCGACATTTTTCCTCTGGCTGTATAAAAGGGGAGAAGGAGGAGAGATCGGGGCAGAAAAAGTTGGAGAACCAGCATCAGAACCTGACGAGCGAAAACCACCGAGAGCGAGCCGAAGACAGCGACGAAGATGCGGCCGACTGGAGGCGAGCGAGGAGCAGCTGAAAAGCGATCCGACCAAACGACAAAGCTTGTGTTGTTGAAAAATAAACAATTGTCAAACCTGCTCAAGAGATGCCCTTCCTGAATGGTCCGTGGAACCCGCGCGACGACGGCAGGAGTCCGTCACAACCATATTGCCAAAAGTGTTTGGCCACACGTCCAATTAATGAGAATCAGGTGTCCTAATCACTTGGCCCGGTGTATCAAATCAAGCACTTAGACATGGAAACGGTTTCTACAAACATTTGTGAAATAATTGGCCGCGCTAAGTGATTTCCAGCGTGGAACTGTCATAGGATGCCACCTTAGAGAGCAGCGGGGCAGGGCATGCCTGAGCCCTGCCCAAGATGGCGGCAAGGAGACGGAGAATGCGGCCAATCACAGAGGCAGGACCTGCTGGGAGCGACGCCGCAAACAAATTCAGGTGTGTGGATCGCGCACTGGCACACAATTGAGATTTCTCCTCTGGCTGTATAAAATGGTAGAAGGAGGAGAGATCGGGGCAGAAGGAGTAGGAGAACCAGCATCAGAACCTGACGAGCGAAAACCACAGAGAGCGAGCCAAAGACAGCGACGAAGCTGCGGCCGACTGGAAGCGAGCGAGGAGCAGCTGAAAAGCGATCCGACCAAACGACAAGGCTTGTGTTATTGAAAAATAAACAAGAGTCAAACCTGCTCAAGAGATGCCCTTCCTGAATGGTCCGTGGAACCCGTACGACGACGGCATGAGTCCGTCACAACCATATTGCCAAAAGTGTTTGGCCACACGTCCAATTAATGAGAATCAGGTGTCCTAATCACTTGGCCCGGTGTATCAAATCAAGCACTTAGACATGGAAACGGTTTCTACAAACATTTGTGAAATAATTGGCCGCGCTAAGTGATTTCCAGCATGGAACTGTCATAGGATGCCACCTTAGAGAGCAGCGGGGCAGGGCATGCTGGAGCCCTGCCCAAGATGGCGGCAAGGAGACGGAGAATGCGGCCGAGCACAGAGGCGGGACTTGCAGGGAGTGATGCCGCAAACAAATTCAGGTGCGTGGATCACGCACTGGCACACAATTGACATTTCTCCTCTGAATGTATAAAAGGGGAGAAGGAGGAGAGATCGGGGCAGAAAGAGTCGGAGAACCAGCATCAGAACCTGACGAGCGAAAATCCCCGAGAGCGAGCCGAAGACAGCGACGCAGATGTGGCCGACTGGAAGCGAGCGAGGAGCAGCTGAAAAGCGATCCGACCAAACGACAAGGCTTGCGTTATTGAAAAATAAACAAGAGTCAAACCTGCTCAAGAGATGCCCTTCCTGAATGGTCCGTGGAACCCGTACGACGACGGCAGGAGTCCGTCACAACCATATTGCCAAAAGTATTTGGCCACCCGTCCAATTAATGAGAATCAGGTGTCCTAATCACTTGGCCCGGTGTATCAAATCAAGCACTTATGCATGTAAACGGTTTCTACAAACATTTGTGAACAAATTGGCCGCTCTCAGTGATTTCCAGCGTGGAACTGTCATAGGATGCCACCGTAGAGAGCAGCGGGGCAGGGCATGCTGGAGCCCTGCCCAAGATGGCGGCAAGGAGGCGGAGAATGCGGCTGAGCACAGAGGCGGGACTTGCTGGGAGTGACGCCGCAATCAAATTCAGGTGTGTGGATCGCGCACCGGCACACAATTGACATTTCTCCTCCAGCTGTATAAAATGGGAGAAGGAGGAGAGATCGGGGCAGAAAGAGTCGGAGAACCAGCATCAGAACCTGACGAGCAAAAACCACCTAGAGCGAGCCGAAGACAGCGACGAAGATGCGGCCGACTGGAAGCGAGCGAGGAGCAGCTGAAAAGCGATCCGACCAAACGACAAAGCTTGTGTTGTTGAAAAATAAACAAGAGTCAAACCTGCTCAAGAGATGCCCTTCCTGAATGGTCCGTGGAACCCGCGCGACGGCGGCAGGAGTCCGTCACAACCATATTGCCAAAGGTATTTGGCCACCCGTCCAATTAATGAGAATCAGGTGTCCTAATCACTTGAACAGGTGTATAAAATCAAGCACTGAGGCATGGAGACTGTTTCTACAAACATTTGTGAACGAATGGGCCGCTCTCAGTGATTTCCAGCATGGAACTGTCATAGGATGCCACCGTAGAGAGCAGCGGGGCAGGGCATGCTGGAGCCCTGCCCAAGATGGCGGCAAGGAGGCGGAGAATGCGACTGAGTACAGAGGCGGGACTTGCAGGGAGTGACGCCGCAATCAAATTCAGGTGTGTGGATCGCGCACCGGCACACAATCGACATTTCTCCTCTGGCTGTATAAAATGGGAGAAGGAGGAGAGATCGGGGCAGAAGGAGTCGGAGAACCAGCATCAGAACCTGACGAGCGAAAACCACCGAGAGCGAGCCGAAGACAGCGACGAAGATGCGGCCGACTGGAAGCGAGCGAGGAGCAGCTGAAAAGCGATCCGACCAAACGACAAAGCTTGTGTTGTTGAAAAATAAAGAAGAGTCAAACCTGCTCAAGAGATGCCCTTCCTGAATGGTCCGTGGAACCCGCGCGACGACGGCAGGAGTCCGTCACAACCATATTGCCAAAAGTATTTGGCCACACGTCCAATTAATGAGAATCAGGTGTCCTAATCACTTGGCCCGGTGTATCAAATCAAGCACTTAGACATGGAAACGGTTTCTACAAACATTTGTGAAATAATTGGCCGCGCTAAGTGATTTCCAGCGTGGAACTGTCATAGGATGCCACCGTAGAGAGCAGCGGGGCAGGGCATGCTGGAGCCCTGCCCAAGATGGCGGCAAGGAGGCGGAGAATGCGGCTGAGCACAGAGGCGGGACTTGCTGGGAGCGACGCCGCAATCAAATTCAGGTGTGTGGATCGCGCACTGGCACACAATTGACATTTCTCCTCCGGCTGTATAAAATGGGAGAAGGAGGAGAGATCGGGGCAGAAAGAGTCGGAGAACCAGCATCAGAACCTGACGAGCAAAAACCACCGAGAGCGAGCCGAAGACAGCGACGCAGATGTGGCCGACTGGAAGCGAGCGAGGAGCAGCTGAAAAGCGATCCGACCAAACGACAAGGCTTGTGTTATTGAAAAATAAACAAGAGTCAAACCTGCTCAAGAGATGCCCTTCCTGAATGGTCCGTGGAACCCGTACGACGACGGCATGAGTCCGTCACAACCATATTGCCAAAGGTATTTGGCCACCCGTCCAATTAATGAGAATCAGGTGTCCTAATCACTTGGCCCGGTGTATCAAATCAAGCACTTAGACATGGAAACGGTTTCTACAAACATTTGTGAAATAATTGGCCGCGCTAAGTGATTTCCAGCGTGGAACTGTCATAGGAGCAGCGGGGCAGGGCATGCTGGAGCCCTGCCCAAGATGGCGGCAAGGAGGCGGAGAATGCGGCTGAGCACAGAGGCGGGACTTGCAGGGAGTGACGCCGCAATCAAATTCAGGTGCGTGGATCGCGCACTGGCACACAATCGACATTTCTCCTCTGGCTGTATAAAAGGGGAGAAGGAGGAGAGATCGGGGCAGAAAGAGTCGGAGAACCAGCATCAGAACCTGACGAGCGAAAACCACCTAGAGCGAGCCGAAGACAGCGACGAAGATGCGGCCGACTGGAGGCGAGCGAGGAGCAGCTGAAAACCGATCCGACCAAACGACAAGGCTTGTGTTATTGAAAAATAAACAAGAGTCAAACCTGCTCAAGAGATGCCCTTCCTGAATGGTCCGTGGAACCCGTACGACGACGGCATGAGTCCGTCACAACCATATTGCCAAAAGTGTTTGGCCACACATCCAATTAATGAGAATCAGGTGTCCTAATCACTTGAACAGGTGTATAAAATCAAGCACTGAGGCATGGAGACTGTTTCTACAAACATTTGTGAACGAATGGGCCGCTCTCAGTGATTTCCAGCATGGAACTGTCATAGGATGCCACCGTAGAGAGCAGCGGGGCAGGGCATGCTGGAGCCCTGCCCAAGATGGCGGCAAGGAGGCGGAGAATGCGGCTGAGCACAGAGGCGGGACTTGCTGGGAGAGACGCCGCAATCAAATTCAGGTGTGTGGATCGCGCACCGGCACACAATTGACATTTCTCCTCCAGCTGTATAAAATGGGAGAAGGAGGAGAGATCGGGGCAGAAAGAGTCGGAGAACCAGCATCAGAACCTGACGAGCGAAAACCACCGAGAGCGAGCCGAAGACAGCGACGAAGATGCGGCCGACTGGAAGCGAGCGAGGAGCAGCTGAAAAGCGATCTGACCAAATGACAAAGCTTGTGTTGTTGAAAAATAAAGAAGAGTCAAACCTGCTCAAGAGATGCCCTTCCTGAATGGTCCGTGGAACCCGTACGACGACGGCAGGAGTCCGTCACAACCATATTGCCAAAAGTATTTGGCCACCCGTCCAATTAATGAGAATCAGGTGTCCTAATCACTTGGCCCGGTGTATCAAATCAAGCACTTATGCATGTAAACGGTTTCTACAAACATTTGTGAAATAATTGGCCGCTCTCAGTGATTTCCAGCGTGGAACTGTCATAGGATGCCACCGTAGAGAGCAGCGGGGCAGGGCATGCTGGAGCCCTGCCCAAGATGGCGGCAAGGAGGCGGAGAATGCGGCTGAGCACAGAGGCGGGACTTGCTGGGAGTGACGCCGCAATCAAATTCAGGTGCGTGGATCGCGCACTGGCACACAATCGACATTTCTCCTCTGGCTGTATAAAATGGGAGAAGGAGGAGAGATCGGGGCAGAAAGAGTCGGAGAACCAGCATCAGAACCTGACGAGCAAAAACCACCGAGAGATGAGCCGAAGACAGCGACGAAGATGCGGCCGACTGGAGGCGAGCGAGGAGCAGCTGAAAAGCGATCCGACCAAACGACAAAGCTTGCGTTATTGAAAAATAAACAAGAGTCAAACCTGCTCAAGAGATGCCCTTCCTGAATGGTCCGTGGAACCCGTACGACGACGGCAGGAGTCCGTCACAACCATATTGCCAAAAGTATTTGGCCACCCGTCCAATTAATGAGAATCAGGTGTCCTAATCACCTGATTAGGTGTATCAAATCAAGCACTTAGACGTGGAAACGGTTTCTACAAACATTTGTGAACGAATGGGCCGCTCTCAGTGATTTCCAGCGTGGAACTGTCATAGGATGCCACCTGTGCAACAAATCCAGTCGTGTTTCTCGCTCCTAAATATTCCAAAGTCAACTTTTTCATAAGACAAGTGAAGAGTTTGGGAACAACAGCAACCCAGCCACCAAGTGGCTGACAAGAGTATGGTTAGCACATAGTGCAGAGACTTCCTTCACAGTCAGTTGCTACAGAGCTCCAAACTTCACGTGACCTTCCAATTAGCCCACGTACAGTACGCAGAGCGCTTCATGGAATGGGTTTCCATGGCCGAGCAGTTGCATCTAAGCCTTACATCAGCAAGTCCAATGCAAAGCGTGGGATGCGGTGGTGTACAGCCCGTCACCACAAGACTCTAGAGCAGTGGAGACACCTTCTCTGGACTGATGAGTCACACTTTTGCATCTGGCAATCTGATGGACCAGTCTGGGTTTGGAGGTTGCCAGAATAATTGTGTCTAAATTGTCACAAAACTTTGTGATTCCATGAGTTCCCGCCCGGCGAGCAGACAGAAGCCGTCTTTGATCCTACCAAACAAAAGCCTCGTAAAACCCCACTGTGTAGAAGCGGCATGAAGGTGTCGCTTTTTTGATATATTGCAATCCACGGGAAGATCTCGTCTTGACCCGAGAACTACAAATCGGAGAGGAAGCAGGGCCTGACGCAAGCTTCAGGCATCTTTTCGTTGAACTGTTTTGACAGCTGTTTACGACCACTTCTCCTTTAATTTTCCTGAAGAAACTCTCCTGAAGGAATCAATAAGTACTATCTATCTATCTGTCTCCTTAGAAACAGCTCAGGGAAAGTCCAAATTTAAAGAGGAGGTGTAGAATTGTCTTGTCGGAGCGTTGGATGACACTGTGCAAGAGGTCAGGTCTCTGCGCTCTCCTCATTCAGCTAAATTGAATCCTGTCTCTGTTTAATTCCTTGCTTTTAGTCTGTTTAAAAGATGTCATCGTCATTTGCCAGGAGAACATTAATTTTGGGGCGGTTTAGCTCGGTTGGTAGAGTGGCCGTGCCAGCAATTTGAGGGTTGCAGGTTCGATTCCCACTTCTGCCATCCTAGTCACTGCCGTTGTGTCCTTGGGCAAGACACTTTACCCACCTGCTCCCAGTGCCACCCACACTGGTTTGATTGTAACTTAGATATTGGGTTTTACTATGTAAAGCACTTTGAGTCACTAGAGAAAAAGCGCTATATAAATATAATTCACTTCACTTCAAATTTAGTGGAGGAGGAATTATGGTGTTTTTTTTGTTTTTTTTCAGGAGTTCCAGTGAAAGTAACTTTGAATTCCCCAGGATACCAAAACATGTTGGACAATTCCATGGGATGGAACTTCAACTTCGTATGTGAGTAAAAGCAGGTGGCCAAATACTTTTGGCAATATAGTGTATATCCCAAAGGTTTTTTGTTTTTTTCTGGAAACGGATCACGCGGTCCTCTATGGATTGGACCCAGAACTACTAAATGAGCGTCATTGTGAAACCTTTCCCAAGAGCGGTCTGTAGAATCATCCTTTCATCCCAGAGCTTCACCCGCTTTCCCTCAACCATTTCCAATTCCAGCTCTTTATCTGCTGGCGGGGGATGTGAATGCTGGCCATAACTCCCAAAGATTGAGCGAGAGCCAGGAAGAGAGATACAAAAAAAAAGAAAAGAAAAAGAAAGACCGAGCCCTGGCCAGTGAAACACACACCTGACGTTCAGAGGACCATTTGGTTTTTGAATTAAGCTGACAGAAATGGAATATATAATGAGGTTATATTTGGAGCTTAATAACATGGCGGAGCGGAGTAATGAAAAAGGAAGAGTGGATATTCATTATCAGCTGGATTATGATTTATTCAAAACTGTTCAAAATTAAATGTTTTTTTTTTTTTCCCTCTCAGACAATGGATTCTCTCCTATCAGCTCGTTTCCAATTGACCATTGGCAAGGCCCGGGAGAGGCTTATAAGGCCAGGCTGCGACCTGGTAAGCGCAATGCATTGTGGGTCTTTGGATAGCTCATTTCCACGGCTGGACGCCAGACTCTGTGCCAAAGTTCTTCTCTTGGACGAGAACAAAAGGCGGCGTAAACGTGCGGCGTCATTAACGGCCGCCATCGGGGGAAAAAACAGGTTTGGAGATTGTTCCCATTTCCAGCTTGACAGAAGCCGTGAGACGATCAAACATGACTTTTAACACCATCACCTGGTGCATGTTCATGGCATGTTCACACTCCTAACTTTCAATTTAAGCATTCTTTTATTCAGTTACACAAGTACAATTTAGTAGGCTGTAGTGTTGTCTCGATACCAATATTTTGGTACCAAAATGTATTTTGATACTTTCGTAAATAAAGGGGACTACTAAAAAATGGCATTGTTCCTATTTCCAGCATGACAGGAGCTGTAAGACGATAAAACATGGTTTTTAACACCATCACCTGGTGCATGTTCATGGCATGTTCACACTCCTAACTTTGAATTGAAACCTTATTTTATTCAGTTACAATAGTACAATTTAGTGGGCTGTAGGGTTGTCTCAACACCAATATTTTGGTACCAAAATGTATTTTGATACTTTCTAATACTTTTGTAAATAAAGGGGACTACTAAAAAATGGCATTGTTCCCATTTCCAGCGTGACAGAAGCCGTGAGACGATCAAACATGACTTTTAACACCATCACCTGGTGCATCTTCATGGCATGTTCACACTCCTAACTTTCAAACTAAGCATTCTTTTATTCAGTTACACAAGTACAATTTAGTAGGCTGTAGGGTTGTCTTGATACCAATATGTTGGTTCCGGTACTGATACCAAAATGTATTTTGATACTTTTCGATACTTTCGTAAATAAAGGGGACCACAAAGAAATGGCATTATTCGCAAACATGACTCAAAGCTTCCTAACTGTTAGAACTACCATTCGTTAATATTTTGTTTGTGTGTATGCTTCAATGTTGACACTATTTGGTGAACATCCTTTTGTCCTACTCATTTCGGCGGTTCTTGAACTCACCGTAGTGTGGACTGTGACGCAAATGTTTGTTTACATGTAACATTTTCCACTCCTTTGTCTCATTTTGTTCACCAACAGTTTTATACTGTGCGTGAATGCACAAAAATGCCCTTTGTTGATGTAATTGACTTGTTGGCGTGCTAATCAGGCATTGACTGCAAGTTAATCCATGCTAACATGCTACTTAGGCTAGCTGTTTGTACATATTGCATCATTATGCCTCGTTTGTAGCTATATTGGAGCTCATTTAATTTCCTTGACTTAAGTCCTCAGTGTATTTAGTTTATATTTGCATGTCGCATGCCACATTATTTGTATATAATATTGACTGCTTTTCTGATAGTTATTTGTGTGCCATGTTGTTCCAGACCACAGCAAACATTACCCAGCTTACCGGAGATTGAAATAAATGTGTTGAAAGAAGACATCCTGTCGTTTCCTTTAACTTGGACACACAGATTTATACCTTTGGTCGTTTTAAGACATTTGAAGTCACTTCCAGGAGTTATCTCACCTTCTGATTTACTAATGTTTTCTTATGTTGAAAAAATTTGTAGAATAAATACTAAATTTCAACATTTCTGTCAACAAAGTTTTGCTTCAACCTGCGACATAGAGTATTTTTGATAGAAGCTATTATAGCTAATATAGACACTTTCAACATGTGTTGTCCTCATTATAACACTTATATAAGACATTTAAATTCATTTTGATAGTAGGCTAATATAGCTAATATAGACACTTTCATCATGTGTTGTCCTCATTATAATACTTAAATAAGACATTTAAAGTAATTTTGATAGTAGGCTAATATAGCTAATATAGACACTTTCATCATGTGTTGTCCTCATTATAATACTTAAATAAGACATTTAAATTCATTTTGATAGTAGGCTAATATAGACACTTACATCATGTGTTGTCTTCATTATAACACCTATATAAGACATTTAAAGTAATTTTTATAGTAGGCTAAAATAGCTAATATAGACACTTTCATCATGTGTTGTCTTCATTATAACACTTATATAAGACATTTGAAGTCATTTTGATAGTAGGCTAAAATAGCTAATATAGATACTTTCATCATGTGTTGTCTTCATTATAACACTTATATAAGACTTTTAAAGTCATTTTGATAGTAGGCTAATATAGCTAATATAAACACTTGCATCATGCGTTGCTTTCATTGTAAAACTTATATAAGACTTTTAAAGTCATTTTGATAGTAGGCTAATAAAGCTATTATAGAGACTTACGCCATGTGTTGCCTTCAACATAACACCTATATAAGACATTTAAAGTCATTTTTATAGTAGGCTAAAATAGCTAATATAGACACTTTCATCATGTGTTGTCCTCATTATAACACTTAAATAAGACATTTAAATTCATTTTGATAGTAGGCTAATACAGACACTTACATCATGTGTTGTCTTCATTATAACACTTATATAAGACTTTTAAAGTCATGTTGACTAATATAGACACTTACATCATGTGTTGTCTTCATTATAACACTTATATAAGACTTTTAAAGTCATTTTGATAGTAGGCTAATAAAGCTATTATAGAGACTTACGCCATGTGTTGCCTTCAACATAACACCTATATAAGACATTTAAAGTCATTTTTATAGTAGGCTAAAATAGCTAATATAGACACTTTCATCATGTGTTGTCCTCATTATAACACTTAAATAAGACATTTAAATTCATTTTGATAGTAGGCTAATACAGACACTTACATCATGTGTTGTCTTCATTATAACACTTATATAAGACTTTTAAAGTCATGTTGACTAATATAGACACTTACATCATGTGTTGTCTTCATTATAACACTTATATAAGACTTTTAAAGTCATTTTGATAGTAGGCTAAAATAGCTAATATAGACACTTTCATCATGTGTTGTCCTCATTATAACACTTATATAAGACATTTGAAGTCATTTTGATAGTAGGCTAAAATAGCTAATATAGATACTTTCATCATGCGTTGCATTCATTGTAAAACTTATATAAGACTTTTAAAGTCATTTTGATAGTAGGCTAATATAGCTAATATAGAGACTTACGCCATGTGTTGCCTTCAACATAACACTTATATAAGACTTTTAATTTTTTGTGGCTCCGGACAGATTAGTTTTTTGGATTTTTGGTCCAACTTGGCTCTTTCAACGTTTTTTGTTTGCCGCCCCCCGCCCTATGATAAAGGAGGAGGAGAAAGTAGCACAGACGATGATTAGAAGGCTGTGTATCCAACTTGAATGCTCGTGTCCACGTAGGTTACAAGAACTTTGAAAGGTATGGAAACTGAAAGTTAACAGCACTTCTTATTGAACCTAGTTCGAGCACTGGGTGGAATGTTAAAATGGTCAAGAATATTAAAAACCAAAACCTCAGTATTGTTTTTATTGAACATTTAGGCCTACTGTGCGACTTGATTTTAATGTCGGTCATTATGTTGGTACTTGGAGAACTAATATGTGTTTCTCTTCATTAAATCCGAAGCAAACAGTGTAGATGAATAGTTTGATGTATGGTAAATTGGTGACAGCACGCCGACACGTTAATGGCAGTGACCCGACGTGCTTGTTGCCACGGCGATACTTCATTTAAGGAGCGCACTTTGCAAGGTAAACAGAGTTTTAAAAGATCTTCAAGGAAGTAATCCCAGTGTCGACTCTCTTCTCGCTGCAGGCCCACTTGTGAATGGCACGAGTCTGACACGCCCTCTTGTATGTTTATCTGCTCCTGGGGGGCCAATAGCAAGCACATAAACATACATGCACATACATGACATGCACATACATGCACATGCACATACATGCACATACATGACATGCACATACATGCACATACATGCACATACATGCACATACATGACATGCACATACATGACATGCACATACATGCACATACATGACATGCACATACATGACATGCACATGCATGCACATATATGCACATACATGCACATGCATGCACATACATGACATGCACATACATGACATGCACATGCATGCACATGCATGCACATACATGCACATACATGACATGCACATACATGACATGCACATACATGCACATACATGACATGCACATACATGACATGCACATACATGCACATACATGACATGCACATACATGCACATACATGACATGCACATACATGCACATACATGACATACACATAGATGCACACACTTGCACATACATGATATGCACATACATGCACATACATGACATACACATACATGCACACACTTGCACATACATGACATGCACATACATGCACATACATGACATACACATACATGCACATACTTGCACATACATGACATGCACATACATGACATGCCCATACATGCACATACACATACATGACATGCACATACATGACATGCACATACATGCACATACACATACATGCACATACACATACATGCACATACATGACATGCACATACATGCACATGCACATACATGCACATGCACATGCACATGCACATACATGCACATACACATACATGCACGTACATGACATGTACATACATGCACATACACATACATGACATGCACATACATGACATGCACAAACATGCACATACACATACATGCACATACATGACATGCACATACATGCACATGCACATACATGCACATGCACATGCACATGCACATACATGCACATACACATACATGCACGTACATGACATGCACATACATGCACATACACATACATGACATGCACACACATGCACATACATGTACATACATGACATGCACATACATGACATACATGCACATACATGACATGCACATACATGCACATACATGACATGCACATACATGCACATACATGACATGCACATACATGCACATACATGTACATACATGACATGCACATACATGACATACATGCACATACATGACATGCACATACATGCACATACATGACATGCACATACATGCACATACATGCACATACATGACATGCACATACATGCACATACATGACATGCACATACATGACATGCACATACATGACATGCACATACATGATATGCACATACATGTACATACACATACATGACATACACATACATGACATGCACATACATGTACATACACATACATGTACATACACATACATGACATGCACATACATGACATGCACATACATGACATGCACATACATGATATGCACATACATGTACATACACATACATGACATACACATACATGACATGCACATACATGTACATACACATACATGTACATACACATACATGACATGCACATACATGTACATACACATACATGTACATACACATACATGTACATACACATACATGATATGCACATACATGACATGCACATACATGCACATACACGACATGCACATACATGACATGCACATACATGCTTCTTACAACTTTCAGAAAGACAATTTTAGAGAAAAAATACAACCTTAAAAATGATTTTTGGATTTTTAAACACATATACCTTTTTACCTTTTAAATTCCTTCCTCTTCTTTCCTGACAATTTAAATCAATGTTCAAGTAAATGCATTTTTTTATTGTAAAGAATAATAAACACATTTTAATTTAATTCTTCATTTTAGCTTCTGTTTTTTCAACGAAGAATATTTGTGAAATATTTTTTCCAACTGATTATGATTAAAATAAAAATAAAAATATTCTGGCAAATCTAGAAACTGTAGAATCAAATGTATATCTTATTTCAAAGTCTTTTGAATTTCTTTTAAAATTTTTGTTCTGGAAAATGTAGAAGAAATAATGATTTGTCTTTGTTAGAAATATAGCTTGGTCAGATGTGT
Organism: Nerophis ophidion; assembly: GCF_033978795.1. Classification (NCBI taxonomy): domain Eukaryota; kingdom Metazoa; phylum Chordata; class Actinopteri; order Syngnathiformes; family Syngnathidae; genus Nerophis; species Nerophis ophidion. Next base: position 4,116,540 of record NC_084623.1, on the reverse strand, counting down.
TATATATTCTAACAAAGTGTAGATTGGATTTTAACTTATTTAAAACATGTCATCAAAATTCTCAAATTAATCTTAATCAGGAAAAATTACCAATGATGTTCCATAAATTATTATTATTTTTTTTCAAAAAGATTCAAATTAGCTAGTATTTCTCTTCTTTTTTTCGGTTGAATTTTGTATTTTAAAGAGTCGAAATTGAAGATAAACTATGTTTCGAAATTTAATTTTAATTTTTTTTCATGTTTTCTCCTCTTTTAAACCGTTCAAGAAAGTGTTTTTTAAGTGTTTTTATACTCTACAAAAAAAGTTCCGTAAAAGGAAAAAATGTACGACGGAATGACAGAAGGAAACACCAATTTTTTATATATATATATATAGATTAATTTATTAAAGGTAAATTGAGCAAATTGGTTATTTCTGGCAATTTATTTAAGTGTGTATCAAACTGGTAGCCCTTGGCATTAATCAGTACCCAAGAAGTAGCTCTTGGTTTCAAAAAGGTTGTTGACTCCTGCTTTAAATAATACCATGAATTGATTAACGTGGACCCCGACTTAAACAAGTTGATTAACTTATTGGGGTGTTACCATTTAGTGGTCAGTTGTACGGAATATGTACTGTACTGTGCAATCTACTAATAAAAGTATCAATCAATCAATCAAACCAGTCTCTGGTGGTGCAAAATGTGCGACATGAAGCCTCATTGACACTGAAACAGGAGTTAGAGAATGTGAGATGTTTGTGCAAAAACATCTCATGTGGGAAATGTTCCATCCGAGCTGAGTAATCAGCAAACAAAGCTGACTGGTTTTAACGCAGCGTTAGTGTGCTTCATTCCTCACATCCAAGACAGCACTTAGTCAGAGGTCAAGAAATGTTGGGGTCCCGTTGTCTTGGTTACAGAGAAAACAGGACCTGGAAATGAATCAAAGTCTTTTCTGTCAGCTCAGTAGAACAAACCCAGGCAAGAAAGATCCCATGAAGACATAAACACGCCCGCCATTATTTATCATGTGTGATAATCAAGTGGGAGTCGAAGTCATGTTACTTCCTGTTGGGATGCTGTCAAACACACTCGCCATTTGTGAGGGCGCCTGGAAGCCTTCAGAGATGATGATGTCATTCTTTTTTATGGGACGGATCTGGAAAAGTCGGACTGTGTCCTCCTGAATGTGTAAAAGCAACATAACAATCATAATGATCTTGCCTTAGCTTGTCATGATGTCAATCAATCAATCAATCAATCAATCAATCAATGTTTACTTGTATCGCCCTCAATCACAAGTATCTCAAAGGGCTGCACAAGCCACAACCACATCCTGGGCTCAGATCCAACATCAGGGCAAGGAAAAAACTCAACCCAATGGGATGACAATGAGAAACCTTGGAGGGGACCCCAGACGTCAGGTGGATCTAACTTAATAGTGTGAGAGTTCAGTCCATAGTGGATCTAACTTAATAGTGTGAGAGTTCAGTCCATAGTGGATCTAACTTAATAAATAGATAGATATTACTTTATTGATTCCTTCAGGAAAATTAAAATAGTGTGAGAGTCCAGTCCATAGTGGGTCTAACATAATAGTGAGAGTCCAGTCCATAGTGGATCTAACATAATATTTAGAGTCCAGTCCATAGTGGATCTAACATAATAGTGAGAGTCCAGTCCATAGTGGATCTAACATAATAGTGAGAGTCTAGTCCATAGTGGATCTAACATAATAGTGTGAGAGTCCAGTCCATAGTGGATCTAACATAATAGTGTGAGAGTCCAGTCTATAGTGGATCTAACATAATAGTGAGAGTCTAGTTCAAAGTGGATCTAACATAATATTGATAGTCCAGTCCATAGTGGATCTAACATATTAGTGTGAGAGTCCAGTCCATAGTGGATCTAACATAATAGTTAGAGTCCAGTCCATACTGGATCTAACATAATATTGAAAGTCCAGTCCATAGTGGGTCTAACATAATAGTGAGAGTCCAGTCCATAGTGGGTCTAACATAATATTGTGAGAGTCCAGTCCATAGTGGATCTAACATAATAGCGAGAGTCCAGTCCATAGTGGATCTAACATAATAGTGTGAGAGTCCAGTCCATAGTGGATCTAACATAACAGTGAGAGTCCAGTCCATAGTGGATCCAACATAATAGTGAGAGTCCAGTCCATAGTGGATCTAACATAATAGTGAGAGTCCAGTCCATAGTGGATCTAACATAATAGTGAGTGTTCAGTCCATAGTGGATCTAACATAATAGTGTGAGAGTCCAGTCCATAGTGGATCTAACATAATAGTGAGAGTCCAGTCCATAGTGGATCTAACATAATAGTGTGAGAGTCCAGTCCATAGTAGATCTAACATAATATTGAGAGTCCAGTCCATAGTGGATCTAACATATTAGTGTGAGAGTCCAGTCCATAGTGGATCTAACATAATAGTGTGAGAGTCCAGTCTATAGTGGATCTAACATAATAGTGAGAGTCTAGTCCAAAGTGGATCTAACATAATATTGATAGTCCAGTCCATAGTGGATCTAACATATTAGTGTGAGAGTCCAGTCCATAGTGGATCTAACATAATAGTGTGAGAGTCCAGTCCATAGTGGATCTAACATAATAGTGTGAGAGTCCAGTCTATAGTGGATCTAACATAATAGTGAGAGTCTAGTCCAAAGTGGATCTAACATAATATTGATAGTCCAGTCCATAGTGGATCTAACATATTAGTGTGAGAGTCCAGTCCATAGTGGATCTAACATAATAGTGAGAGTCCAGTCCATACTGGATCTAACATAATATTGAAAGTCCAGTCCATAGTGGGTCTAACAAAATAGTGAGAGTCCAGTCCATAGTGGGTCTAACATAATATTGTGAGAGTCCAGTCCATAGTGGATCTAACATAATAGCGAGAGTCCAGTCCATAGTGGATCTAACATAATAGTGTGAGAGTCCAGTCCATAGTGGATCTAACATAATAGTGAGAATCCAGTCCATAGTGGATCTAACATAATAGTGAGAGTCCAGTCCATAGTGGATCTAACATAATAGTGAGAATCCAGTCCCTAGTGGATCTAACATAATAGTGAGAGTCCAGTCCATAGTGGATCTAACATAATAGTGAAAATCCAGTCCATAGTGGATCCAACATAATAGTGAGAGTCCAGTCCATAGTGGATCTAACATATTAGTGTGAGAGTCCAGTCCATAGTGGATCTAACATAATAGTGTGAGTCCAGTCCATAGTGGATCTAACATAATAGTGAGAGTCCAGTCCATAGTGGATCTAACATAATAGTGAGAGAGTCCAGTCCATAGTGGATCTAACATAATAGTGAGAGTCCAGTCCATAGTGGATCTAACATAATAGTGAGAGTCCAGTCCATAGTGGATCTAACATAATAGTGAGAGTCCAGTCCATAGTGGATCTAACATAATAGTGAGAGTCCAGTCCATAGTGGATCTAACATAATAGTGTGAGAGTCCAGTCCATAGTGGATCTAACATAATAGTCTGAGACTTCAGTCCATAGTGGATCTAACATAATAGTGAGAGTCCAGTCCATAGTGGATCTAACATAATAGTGAGAGTCCAGTCCATAGTGGATCTAACATAATAGTGAGAGTCCAGTCCATCTTTTCAGTTATTTCACCTTTTTTCTTAAGTACATAACTCCACATGTGTTCATTGAAGGAGAAGAATGTCCAAACTTTTGTCCTGTACTGTATATCTAAATATAAATGTTATGTTTATGTGTTCTATTTGAGAGACTGGTTTATTTCCAGCACACTCCAAGGTCTACGTCATGAGGTCTGGCCTTCAGATCCTTGGGCAGGGAGTTATCAGCTTGTAGAAATGTGCTTTTTTGTGTACGCCTTTTATCTCTGATGTTATGAGCAACACTGATAGGAGAGGAAATGTTGTTTACATCTCTTGTCTGAGTCCGGCCGCTACATAAACCAACCATCGGAATTCCTTGGTCTGGGTCACTAGATTAGCCTCATAGACGGAAGACAAACCCAGGCTCGTCATCCCCTACATGGTCTGATCGTTCTGAACTCTACCATTTGGTTAGAATGAACTCTTTCTTTGTCTTGTGCCATCGATATTTAGTCATGGATATTCTTTTAGAACCATCCACTCATGTTTGGATTTGACTTCATTCCAAAGGATACCAACGACCTTGGTGGAAAACTTTACTGTAGGTAACTCGATTTAATAATAATGGGAACCAACTTCCATCCATCCATCCATTTTCCTCCGCTTATCCGAGGTGGGGGCAGCAGCCTAAGCAGGGAAACCCAGACTTCCAACTCCCCAGCTATGTACCTGGTCCAGCTCCTTCCAAAGGATCCTGAGGCGTTCCCAGGCCAGCCAAGAGATATAGTCTTTCTAATGGTGTCTTGGGTCTTCCCCCATGGTCTCCTACCAGTCGGACGTGCCCTAAACACCTCCCCAGAGAGGTATCCCAGTGGCATCCTGACCAGAGGCCCGAACCACCTTGTCTTTACTCTGAGGTCCTCTCTTCTGACAGAGTTTCTCACCTTATCTCGACGGAGGAAACTCATTTTGGCGGCTTGTACCTGTGATTGTTCCTTGTCCTTTCGGTCATAATTGTCATAACTTGGCTTGGATTAAAGTTGTTTCTTCGACGCAGATGATGATTAGCACGAGGAAGACGTGACCGTGAGTACATCGTTATTTATTTAACACTATAACTAATCAAAGATAAACAAAAAGCGCTCACAAGGAGGTACAAACACTTGGCTATGAACAAACAAAAGACTAGCATAAATGCTGCAAACTACAAACATGAAAAGAAAACTCTTGCACTCTGGCATGAAAAAACAAAACTAGCACTGTGGCATGAACAACAAAACTTACACGGCACGGAACTGTGGACGAGGGCATGAAGGTTGGAACAGCATGGGTAGGGTGTGTGAGTGTGAAGATCCCAGAACCGAGACAGAGAAAAAATGACTTTAAATAGTAGCTGTGATGATTGGAAACAGGTGTGAGAGGCTGAGGATCAGGGCGGGACTAGGGGGACCAGGTGGAAACTAATGAGTTGGCATGGAGATGAAAACAAAACAGGAAGTGCAAAACAGAACTGAGTGTCCAAAAAATAAAACCTAACATGACCAAAACAAAACCTGATCTATAGGCGTGACAATAATCCAAAAACCATGACTGTAGATGAGGATGGGAACCTAGATTGAGAGCTTTGACTTCTGGCTCAGCTCCTTCTTTACCACAACTGATCGACACAGTGTCCGCATTACTGAAGACGTAGCACCGATCCGCCTGTCGATCTCACCATCCACTCTTCCCTCACTCGTGAACAAGACTATCCAGGTACTTGAACTCCTCTACCTGGGGCAAGATCTCTTCCCCAATATTTGTCAAACAACTCACAATCAATAACAAATTTTGTACGGCCTTTAATCACGAGTGCCTCAAAGGGGTTCACAAACCACCACCACGTCCGCCTGTTCTAAACCCAAATCTGGGCAAGGAAAAACCGTTATCATTAGTTATTAAACTCATCCCTCTTTCAGCTCTTACATCTCAATAACTCTTCATTTCTTTGCCACAAAGAAGTTCTTCCTCCGCTCAACCTATCGATTGGCCCCGAGGTGGGATCGTGGGGGAAGCAGCCTAAGCAGGGAAGCCCAGACTTCCCTCTCCTCAGCTACTTGGTCCAGCTCCTCCCGGGGATCCCGGGGCGTTCCCAGGTCAGCAGGGAGACTTAGTCTTTCTAATGTGTCCTGGGTCTTCCCCCGTGGCCTCCTACCGGTCGGACGTACCCTAAACACCTCCTCAGGGAGGTATCCCGGTGGTATCCTGACCAGATGCCCGAACCAACTCACCTTTACTCTGAACTCCTCCCTAATGACAGAGCTTCTCACCCTATCCCGACGGAGGAAACTCATTCTGGACGCTTGTACCCGTGATCTTGTCCTTTTGGTCATAAACCAAAAACCATGACTATAGGTTTAGATGGGAACGTAGATGGAACGGTAAATTGAGAGCTTTGCCTTCCGGCTCAGCTCCTTCTTCACCACAACGGATCGGTACAACGTCCGCATTACTGAAGACGCCGCACCGATCCGCCTGTCGATCTCACCATCCACTCTTCCCTCACTCGTGAACAAGACTATCCAGGTACTTGAACTCCTCTACCCGGGGCAAGATCTCTTCCCCAACCCAGAGACGGCACTCCACCCTTGAACTGACTTCAACTTCCTGAATCTGAAATATTTGTTGAACAACTCACAATCAATCAATCACAAATTGTGTACGGCCTTTAATCACGAGTGTCTCTAAGGGGTTCACAAACCACCACCACGTCCGCCTGATCTAAACCCAAATCTGGGCAAGGAAAAACTGTTATCATTAGTTATTAAACTCCTCCCTCTATCTGCTCTTCCATCTCAATAACTCTTCATTTCTTTACCACAGTTCTTCCTCGGCTCAACCTATCGATTGGCCCTGGAGCTGGCCGTTAAGACGTACTCTTGTTCAACCGTCTCTAAGCTCTTAGACGTGTCGTTGTAATTAAATCTGGAGTGCCGTTTACAATGTTGACAGCCCATTCTCTAACTTATCCATCGTGGCCCCTGAAAACAAAGTCAAATGTATTTGCTAAACTCGAGAGATTTTCTGGACTTGCTCCAGGCTCCTTTGTGTCTGCTACTCTCAGCTCACAGCTGCTAGACTGTTTCCTTTCCACGTCCATTACTCACTGGAAGCAAGGCATGGCAGCAAATGTATCACACGGAAAAACAATTGGTCATTATACTTATTGTTTACCGTAATAGTCTACACCAGGGCTGTCAGACGTACGGTCCACAGGCCTGACCCGGCCCACGAACAGGTTTTATCCGGCCTGTGGGATGAGTTTGCGACGTAAAAAAAGTAGCGGAAATCCTTGAATGACAGAGTGACAGAGAGACTTTTAAACCTGAAGAAAGAAAAGGAAGACTTCTATAAACAAGTTATCGATGCTTTTGATCAGAAGGAGCTGGGATGGATTTCATTTATAAGTAAAAGTAAGACTATAATACGTTTTTTTTTTATTAAATGTGCTTTTCATGATGGTATCCTTACATCACACTCAAATTTTTACTGCATGCCTTTGGTAAGTGCCGGAGTGAGAAGAGGTTTATAAATTAATTAGTGCCCCGGCGGCAATTCAAGGAAATAGGGTATGTTTTATTGCTACTATGGTTCATTTAGTCTACTTTATACCTGCATTGTCCTTTCCACCCTTACCCTTTCCATCCTTTGAAACTGAGCTACTGTGTGGAACAATTTCCCTTTGGGTCAATAAAGTTTGTTTAAAGGGGAACATTATCAGCAGATCTATGTAAGCGTCAACATATACCTTGATGGTGCAGAAAAAAGACCTTGTATTTTTTTAACCGATTTCCGAACTCTAAATGGGTGAATTTTGGCGAATTAAACGCCTTTCTGTTTATCACGCTGGAAACACCGGGTCTCAGCTCTGTTATTTTCCGTTTTTTTGACTATTTTTTGGAACCTTGGAGACATCATGCCTCGTCGGTGTGTTGTCGGAGGGTGTAACAACACTAACAGGGAGGGATTCAAGTTGCACCACTGGCCCGAAGATGCCAAAGTGTCTGCCGCCAGACCCCCATTGAATGTGCCAGAGTGTCTCCACATTTGACCGGCGATGCTAAGGCAGACATGGCACAGAGATGTATGGATAACCTGCAGATGCATTTGCAACCATAACGTCAACGAAATCACAAAGGTGAGTTTTGTTGATGTTGACTGCCAGCTAATCGATGCTAACATGCTACGCTAATCGATGCTAACATGCTATATACCGGCGGTGCTAAAGCAGACATGGAACAGAGATGTATGGATAACCTGCAGATGCATTTGCAACTATATTACGTTTCCTTCCACCCACATTTAATGCGAAACAAACACTTACCAATCAACGGTTTTAAGTTGCTCCAGTGTCAAAAGATGCGAAAGTCCTGAACGCTTGGTTCGCACATTTTACCGGCGATGCTAACGCAGCTATTCGGCCATGCTATGGCTATGAATAGCGTCAATAGCTATTCGCTCAATAGCTTCAGTTTCTTCTTCAATATTTTCATACTCCAACCATCTGTTTCAATACATGCGTAATCTGTTGAATCGCTTAAGTCGCTGAAATCCGAGTTTGAATCCGAGCTAATGGCGCTATATCTTGCTGTGGTATTCCCATTGTTTGTTTACATTGGCAGCACTGTGTGACGTCACAGGGAAATGGCCAGTGTCTTCGCAGAGAGCGAAAATAAGGCACTTTAAAGCTTTATTTAGGGATATTCCGTGACCGGTAAAATTTTGAAAAAAACTTCAAAAAATACAACAAGCCACTGGGAACTGATTTTTATTGTTTTTAACCCTTTTGAAATTGTGATAATGTTCCCCTTTAAGCTGTACATCAAGCAAGAATGGGAAAGAATTCCACTTCAAAAATGTGTCTCCTCAGTTCCCAAACCTTTACTGAGTGTTGTTAAAAGGAAAAGCCATGTAACACACTGGTAAAAATGCACCTGTGACAAGTTTTTTTGCAATGTGTTGCTGCCATTAAATTCTAAGTTAATGATTATTTGCAAATAAAATTATTACATATTTTGTCTTGCAGATGCATTTGCAATGATAAAGTCAACGAAATCACAAAGGTGAGTTTTGTTGATGTTAACTTATGTGCTAATCAAACATATTTGGTCGCGGTGTGACTGCCAGCTAATCGATGCTAACATGCTATTTACCAGCGGCCATGGCACAGAGATGTATGGATAACCTGCAGATGCATTTGCAACTATATTACGTTTCCTTCCACCCACATTTGATGTGAAACAAACACTTACCAATCGACGGATTTAAGTTGCTCCAGTGTCACAAGATGCGAAAGTCCTGATCGTTTGGTCCGCACATTTTACCGGCGATGCTAACGCAGCTATTCGGCCATGCTATGGCTATGAATAGCGTCAATAGCTATTCGCTCAATAGCTTGAGTTTCTTCTTCAATACTAATTGTTACGACTGGTTGGCATAGTGATGCCAAATTGGTCCCTTCGTGGATGCGTCGGCATGAACACAGCAACGATAAATTTAAATGATTTATTACACTTAACAAAAACAGACTATGAACAAAAACACTGGAGCTAACAGACAAAAATAAGCCAAGGGCGCTAGCATAGAAAATACAAAAACTATACTTGGCACGAAGCACACAAAAGAGTAAACAAAAACATTCAGCATGAAAGCTGGAATATCAAGTGGCTTAGCATAAGAGCTAGCGAGAAAATACATACGGGTAGTAGACAGTCGTGAATGTTGCCCGAAGGCAAATTAGAATCCCAGAAAGAATAACGAAAAGGGACGGGCTTAAATAGAGGGAGTAATCAAAAAGTGACAGGTGTGCAGAAACCGTGATTAGCAGGTGGGATCAATGAGCAACCATGGTGACTGACTAAACAGGAAGTAAGAGTGTAGAACAACAGTGATACAACAACTGGAAGTATAAACCATATCTATCAATCAACCAATGTTTACTTATATAGCCCTAAATCACTAGTGTCTCAAAGGGCTGCACAAACCACTACGACATCCTCGGTAGGCCCACATAAGGGCAAGGAAAACTCACACCCAGTGGGACGTCGGTGACAATGATGACTATGAGAACCTTGGAGAGGAGGAAAGCAATGGATGTCGAGCGGGTCTAACATGATACTGTGAAAGTTCAATCCACAATGGATACAACACAGTCGCGAGAGTCCAGTCCAAAGCGGATCCACCACAGCAGCAAGAGTCCCGTTCACAGCGGAGCCAGCAGGAAACCATCCCAAGCGGAGGCGGATCAGCAGCGCAGAGATGTCTTCAGCCGATACACATGCAAGCAGTACATGGCCACCGGATCGGACCGGACCTCCTCCACAAGGGAGAGTGGGACATAGGAGAGAAAGAAAAGAAACGGCAGATCAACTGGTCTAAAAAGGGAGTCTATTTAAAGGCTAGAGTATACAAATGAATTTTAAGGTGAGACTTAAATGCTTCTATGGTGATCCAAGTAGCGGATCACAACAATAATGTCCCCCTTTAAGTCCAAGTCAAGTTTTGTACTTGTTAAAGAAAAGAGCACAGGGTCTTACATTCAGCCGTGGAAAAAGGCGATTGAAAGGCCAGCAAGACCCACAATGCATTGTGTTTACTATACAGTCACTGCACTGAGAAAGTGTTTTAACCCTCCCAATAGTTGTTTTACTCAATTCCAGGTCTAACCTTAATTACTACGCCTAGCACACAGCCAAGCGGGGTTCCCTAAGTAGATGTGGACTCTGTAATACCCCACGTGAAGCCTTTCTGCACCACGTTAAATCCCCGCATTCCTATTAGCGATGCAAATCCCACATGTGAGTGATGGTCGTTGAAACCAAAGACAAAAAAATCTCAAAAGTACAAAACGGGAATCCAGCCCACCCTCCACTTTCTCGGCACCGTTCTGTTTATCCTCTCGGAGCATCTCCAGCTTTGTGTTCGCCCCGGCTGACGTGGTGTTTCACCGCTGACGTTTATCTGCAGTTTTCCTCTTAGTCACAGTGGCACAATGCGTGCAGAACAAACATCTGTGATGGCACGTCTGCACGGTGCCTGCATGCCGCAGGGCAACATGAATTGGGCGAACAACAACTCATACTGCCTACCAAATTCTTGGATTTGCATCTCATTTCACCGGTAGTTTTAGCGCAGGGGGGGGTTTTGACATAGTTCTGTGAATACCTTGGTGTCACACAAAGACTCTCTTCTTTCTCTCTTACTCGGTGGAAGCTCTCGCCCCAGCGCCATAGGGAGCAGATTTAGATGCTCAGTGACAGCTTAATAAACTGGATGTCTTTGGGTGCCTCCATCTGCACGGGGAGGCGTCCGGGGTGAGCTGCTCAAGACGCATCAATGGGAGAAGTGGCCGCACAATGCCCCACAGTGGCTGACCTACAAAACGGTGGGCAGTAGAGGGCTTTATGCTTGGAGGACTGAAAGGGAGGAGAGGTCTGATTAGCGGGTTAGGAAGAGTTCAGCGGATCTGTAAGGCTCTGGAAGACCTGCTTAGTGAGGGTTTCAAAAGGCCCGGTGGTACGGTAAACAAGCTGAATGGCGAGCCAAAGCGAGGGGTGCGGGGCGGTAGCTGAAGGTGGGAGTGGAAACACTTGTTCGGGTTCAGGGAACCCTCAGAGACGCAATGCCGGGGCCAGGGGCTCCGAGTCAAGGCCCCGCTGGGACTAACAGTTGGCATCCATGCAAATATGTTCGATCAGTCCTACTCCAGAGATAACAGGAGGATTAACTTAGCACTTCTGGTCCTTTTTGTGTACCCTAACTCAATGAAAAGCCTCCGTTTTGAGGTGGATGTGTACGAGATCTACAAGTGCCAGCATGACCACACTGGCACAACCCATCCATTTTCTACCGCTTGTCCCTTATGGGGTCGTGGGGGGTGTTGGACCCTATCCCAGTTGCACATGGGTGCAAGGCGGGGTACACCCTGGACAAGTCCAAACCTCAGCAAAGGGCCAACACAGATAGACAGACACCATTCACATCACTAGGACCAATGTTGCCAATCAACCTATCCCCAGGTGCATGTCTTTGGAGGTGGGAGGGGCCTATCCCCAGGTGCATGTCTTTGGAGGTGGCAGTGGCCTATCCCCAGGTGCATGTCTTTGGAGGTGGGAGGGGCCTATCCCCAGGTGCATGTCTTAGGAGGTGGGAGGGGCCTATCCCCAGGTGCATGTCTTTGGAGGTGGGAGGGGCCTATCCCCAGGTGCATGTCTTTGGAGGTGGGAGGGGCCTATCCCCAGGTGCATGTCTTTGGAGGTGGGAGGGGCCTATCCCCATGTGCATGTCTTTGGAGGTGGGAGGGGCCTATCCCCAGGTGCATGTCTTTTGAGGTGGGAGGGGCCTAACCCCAGGTGCATGTCTTTGGAGGTGGCAGTGGCCTATCCCCAGGTGCATGTCTTTGGAGGTGGGAGGGGCCTATCCCCAGGTGCATGTCTTTGGAGGTGGGAGGGGCCTATCCCCAGGTGCATGTCTTTGGAGGTGCAGGGGCCTATCCCCAGGTGCATGTCTTTGGAGGTGCAGGGGCCTATCCCCAGGTGCATGTCTTTGGAGGTGGCAGTAGCCCATCCCCAGGTGCATGTATTTTGAGGTGGGAGGGGCCTATCCCCAGGTGCATGTCTTTGGAGGTGGGAGGGGCCTATCCCCAGGTGCATGTGTTTGGAGGTGGGAGGTGCCTCTCCCCAGGTGCATGTCTTTGGAGGTGGGAGGGGCCTATCCCCAGGTGCATGTCTTTGGAGGTGGCAGGGGCCTATCCCCAGGTGCATGTCTTTGGAGGTGGGAGGGGCCTATCCCCAGGTGCATGTCTTTGGAGGTGGCAGGGGCCTATCCCCAGGTGCATGTATTTGGAGGTGGGAGGGGCCTATCCCCAGGTGACATGTTTTTGGAGGTAGGAGGGGCCTATCCCCAGGTGCATGTCTTTGGAGGTGGGAGGGGCCTATCCTCAGGTGTATGTCTTTGGAGGTGCCAGTGGCCTATCCCCAGGTGCATGTATTTGGAGGTGGGAGGGGCCTATCCCCAGGTGCATGTCTTTGGAGGTGGCAGTGGCCTATCCCCAGGTGCATGTCTTTGGAGGTGGGAGGGGCCTATCCCCAGGTACATGTCTTTGGAGGTGGGAGGGGCCTATCCCCAGGTGCATGTCTTTGGAGGTGGGAGGGGCCTATCCCCAGGTGCATGTCTTTGGAGGTGGGAGGGGCCTATCCCCAGGTGCATGTCTTTGGAGGTGGGAGGGGCCTATCCCCAGGTGCATGTCTTTGGAGGTGGGAGGTGCCTATCCCCAGATGCATGTCTTTGGAGGTGGGAGGGTCCTATCCCCAGGTGCATGTCTTTGGAGGTGGGAGGGGCCTATCCCCAGGTGCATGTCTTTGGAGGCGGGAGGGGCCTATCCCCAGGTGCATGTCTTTGGAGGTGGGAGGTGCCTATCCCCAGGTGCATGTCTTTGCAGGTGGGAGGGGCCTATCCCCATGTGCATGTCTTTGGAGGTGGGAGGGGCCTATCCCCATGTGCATGTCTTTGGAGGTGGGAGGGGCCTATCCCCAGGTGCATGTCTTTGGAGGTGGGAGGGGCCTATCCCCAGGTGCATGTGTTTGGAGGTGGGAGGTGCCTCTCCCCAGGTGCATGTCTTTGGAGGTGGGAGGGGCCTATCCCCAGGTGCATGTCTTTGGAGGTGGCAGGGGCCTATCCCCAGGTGCATGTCTTTGGAGGTGGGAGGGGCCTATCCCCAGGTGCATGTCTTTGGAGGTGGCAGGGGCCTATCCCCAGGTGCATGTATTTGGAGGTGGGAGGGGCCTATCCCCAGGTGACATGTTTTTGGAGGTAGGAGGGGCCTATCCCCAGGTGCATGTCTTTGGAGGTGGGAGGGGCCTATCCTCAGGTGTATGTCTTTGGAGGTGCCAGTGGCCTATCCCCAGGTGCATGTATTTGGAGGTGGGAGGGGCCTATCCCCAGGTGCATGTCTTTGGAGGTGGCAGTGGCCTATCCCCAGGTGCATGTCTTTGGAGGTGGGAGGGGCCTATCCCCAGGTGCATGTCTTTGGAGGTGGGAGGGGCCTATCCCCAGGTGCATGTCTTTGGAGGTGGGAGGGGCCTATCCCCAGGTGCATGTCTTTGGAGGTGGGAGGGGCCTATCCCCAGGCGCATATCTTTGGAGGTGGGAGGAAGCCGGAGTACCCAGAGGGAACCCACACAGTCCTGGGGAGAACATGCAAACTCCACACAGAAAGATCCCGAGCCCGGGATCGAACCCAGGACCTTTGGAATTGTCACATGATAAAATCCACTTGCAGAACAGCACATTTCCAGTCCTCATACCTCGACCTTTACTCCTTCATCTGTGTGTTTTTCACTTTGTCTGGTTTGAGTTGTGCCAAAAGGAAGGTTCTCAAGGTGTGCTATGTCCCTGCAGCTTCCTAAAGACAGGGACTACACGCTCCTAACACACAATATGAAGCTGCTGCGTCTTTACTTCATTTGATCTCATCAAGGACTGTTGCGGTTTGGGTGCAAAAATTCTCTTTGTTAGCTTAATTGCAAGCAGCCAGATGATTGTTTTCTCTGCAGCCGCCCTCTTCTTTTTCTTCATCCTCACTGCCTTTTTTCCCCCCGTAGTGAATAATAGAAGTAATCATTCACTGCAGTCTAAACAGTGTTGCCTCATCCATGCAGTTTTATTTCCCCCCTAACCATTTTACCAGATTCTCTTTTCCCATCCAAGGGCCGTTCTTTGAGTTCAGCAGCAGTCCTCTGAGCTCAATCACCGCGCTGTGCTCCGGTGTCCAGCAATTATGCAAATGAGCAGCGGCGTGCCTGTATGTTTAGCCGCGGGCGAGAGGTAACGGAACATTCCCCATTCATCCGCTTAACCCCAATCTAATGCCCCATTAGTGCCACAATGCTATAGTTCTCGCTTTGAATGCTAACGGCCTGCTTTCTTTCCCAGCCCAAAGTCAGTGCAATCTGTCTCCAAATAAACAGTTGTGTACTTTCTAATAAGAACAGATTATGCATCGACATTTTATTAAAAAGAAGGCCAGAAACCCAAGAGAAAAGACAATGCTGTTACCAAAAATGCAGTTTTGTGCCGTCGGGACATTCTCTGCTGGCCTAACATGACCACTAATCATGATCAGAATTATCAATCAATGAATGTTTATTTATATAACCCAAAATCACAAGTGTCTCAAAGGGCTGCACAAGCAGATGTGGGTGACCCCCTCCCTCTAAGGGGACTGGTGCAATGGACGTCCAGCTGACCTAGCGTAATATTGTGAAAGTCCAGTCCATAGTGGATCTAACATAACAGTGTGAGAGTCCAGTCCATAGTGGATCCAACATAATGGTGAGAGTCCAGTCCATAGTGGATCTAACATAACAGTGTGAGAGTCCAGTCCATAGTGGATCCAACATAATGGTGAGAGTCCAGTCCATAGTGGATCTAACATAATAGTGAAAGTCCAGTCCATAGTGGATCTAACATAATATTGTAAGAGTCCAGTCCATAGTGGATCTAACATAATAGTGAGAGTCCAGTCCATAGTATATCTAACATAATAGTGAGAGTCCAGTCCATGGTGGATCTAACATAATAGTGAGAGTCCAGTCCATAGTGGATCTAACATAACAGTGTGAAAGTCCAGTCCATAGTGGATCTAACATAACAGTGTGAGAGTCCAGTCCATAGTGGATCTAACATAATAGTGAAAGTCCAGTCCATAATGGATCTAACATAATAGTGAGAGTCCAGTCCATAGTGGATCTAACATAATATTGTAAGAGTTTAGTCCATAGTGGATTTAACCGAAAAGCAAGAGTCCAGTCTGTAATGGATCTAACATAATAGTGAAAGTTCAGTCCATAGTGGATCTAAAATAATAGTGTGAGAGTGCAGTCCATAGTGGATCTAACATAATAGTGAGAGTCCAGTCCATAGTGGATTTAACATAATAGTGAGAGTCCAGTCCATAGTGGATCTAACATAATAGTGTGAAAGTCCAGTCCATAGTGGATCTAACATAATAATGAGAGTCCAGTCCATAGTGGATCTAACATAATAGTGAGAGTCCAGTCCATAGTGGATCTAACATAATAGTGGGAGTCCAGTCCATAGTGGATCTAACATAACAGTGTGAGAGTCCAGTCCATAGTGGATCCAACATAATAGTGAGAGTCCAGTCCATAGTATATCTAACATAATAGTGAGAGTCCAGTCCATAGTGGATCTAACATAATAGTGAGAGTCCAGTCCATAGTGGATCCAACATAATGGTGAGAGTCCAGTCCATAGTGTATCTAACATAATAGTGTGAGAGTCCAGTCCATAGTGGATCTAACATAATAGTGAGAGTCCAGTCCATAGTGGATCTAACATAATATTGTAAGAGTTTAGTCCATAGTGGATTTAACCTAAAAGCGAGAGTCCAGTCTGTAATGGATCTAACATAATAGTGAAAGTTCAGTCCATAGTGGATCCAACATAATAGTGAAAGCCAGTCCATAGTGGATCTAACATAATATTGTAAGCGTCTAGTCCATAGTGGATCTAACATAATAGTGACAGTCCAGTCTGTAGTGGATCTAACATAATAGTGAGAGTCCAGTCCATAGTGGATCTAACATAATAGTGAGAGTGCAGTCCATAGTGGATCTAACATAATAGTGAGAGTCCAGTCCATAGTGGATCTAACATAATAGTGGGAGTCCAGTCCTTAGTGGATCTAACATAATAGTGTGAGAGTCCAGTCCATAGTGGATCTAACATAATAGTGGGAGTCCACTCCTTAGTGGATCTAATATAATAGTGAGAGTCCAGTCCATAGTGGATCTAACATAATAGTGTGAGAGTCCAGTCCATAGTGGATCTAACATAATAGTGTTAGTCCAGTCCATAGTGGATCTAACATAATAGTGAGAGTCCAGTCCATAGTGGATCCAACATAATAGTGAGAGTCCATTCCATAGTGGATCTAACATAATAGTGAGAGTCCAGTCCATAATGGACCTAACATAATAGTGAGAGTCCATTCCATAGTGGATCTAACATAATAGTGGGAGTCCAGTCCTTAGTGGATTTAATATAATAGTGAGAGTCCAGTCCATAGTGGATCTAACATAATAGTGAGAGTCCAGTCCATAGTGGATCTAACATAATAGTGAGAGTTCAGTCCAGAGTGGGTCTAACATAATAGTGAGAGTCCAGTCCATAGTGGATCTAACATAATAGTGAGAGTCCAGTCCATAGTGGATCTAACATAATAGTGAGAGTTCAGTCCAGAGTGGGTCTAACATAATAGTGTGAGATGTACAGCTTAAGTTGTTCAACAGTCTGGGGTCTCTGTTGTCCTATTTTAGGCTTCATAATGCACCACACATTTTCAATGGGAGACAGGTCTGTACTACAGGCAGGCCAGTCTAGTACCCGCACTCTTTTACTATGAAGCCATGCTGTTGTAAATCGTGGCTTGGCATTGTCTTGCTGAAATAAGCAGGGGTGTCCATTATAACTTTGCTTGGATGGCAACATATGTTGCTCCAAAACCTGTATGTACTTTTCAGCATTAATGGTGCCTTCACAGATGTGTAAGTTACCCAGGCCTTGGGCACTAATACACCCCCATACCATCACACATGCTGGCTTTTACACTTTGCGCCTATAACAATCCGGTTGGTTTTCTTCCTCTTTAATCCGGAGGACATGACGTCCACAGTTTCCGAAAACAATTTGAAATGTGGTCTTGTCGGACCACAAAACACTTCTCCACTTTGCATCAGTCGGCGGCGTTTCTGGGTGTTGTTGATAAATCGCTTTGGCTTTGCATAGTAAAGTTTTAACTTGCACTTATGGAGGTAGCGAACTGTAGTTACTGACCTTTCTTTTCTGAAGTGTTCTTGAGCCCATGTGGAGATATCATTTACCCGCTAATGTCGTTTTCTTGATGCAGTACCGCCTTAGAGATCAGAGGTCCATAACGTGCAGTTATTTCTGAAGATTCTCTGAACCTTTTGGTGGTATTTAATCCAAAAATTCCTTGCAATAACTCATTCAGAAATGTTGTTTTTAAACTGTTGGAAAAATTGCTCGCACATTTGTTGACAAAGTGGTGACCCTCGCCCCGTTCTTGTTTGTGAATGAGTGAGCATTTCATGGAAGCTGCTTTTATAGCCAATCTTGGCACCCACCTGTTCCCAATTAGCCTGCACACCTGTGTGATGTTCCAAATAAGTGTTTGATGAGCATTCCTCAACGTTCTGAGTCTTTTTTGCCACGTGTGCCATTTTTTTGAAACAAGTCGCAGGCATCAAATTCCAAATGAGCTAATATTTGCAAAAAATATCGAAGTTTCCCAGTTGCAACGTTAAATATCTTGTTTTTGCAGTCTACTCAATTGAATATAAGTTGAAAAGGATTTGCAAATCAATCAATCAATCAATCAATGTTTACTTATATAGCCCTAAATCACTAGTGTCTCAAAGGGCTGCACAAACCACTACCACATCCTCGGTAGGCCCACATAAGGGCAAGGAAAACTCACACCCAGTGGGACGTCGGTGACAATGATGACTATGAGAACCTTGGAGAGGAGGAAAGCAATGGATGTCGAGCGGGTCTAACATGATACTGTGAAAGTTCAATCCACAATGGATCCAACACAGTCGCGAGAGTCCAGTCCAAAGCGGATCCACCACAGCAGCGAGAGTCCCGTTCACAGCGGAGCCAGCAGGAAACCATCCCAAGCGGAGGCGGATCAGCAGCGCAGAGATGTCCCCAGCCGATACACAGGCAAGCAGTACATGGCCACCGGATCGGACCGGACCCCCTCCACAAGGGAGAGTGGGACATAGGAGAAAAAGAAAAGAAACGGCAGATCAACTGGTCTAAAAAGGGAGTCTTTTTAAAGGCTAGAGTATACAAATGAGTTTTAAGGTGAGACTTAAATGCTTCTACTGAGGTAGCATCTCGAACTGGGCATTCCAGAGTACTGGAGCCCGAAATGAAAACGCTCTATAGCCCGCAGACTTTTTTTGGGCTTTGGGAATCACTAATAAGCCGGAGTCCTTTGAACGCAGATTTCTTGCCGGGACATATGGTACAATACAATCGGCAAGATAGGCTGGAGCTAGACCGTGCAGTATTTTATACGTAAGTAGTAAAACCTTAAAGTCACATCTTGAGTGCACAGGAAGCCAGTGCAGGTGTAAATCATTGTATTCTGCTTTTGTAGATTAGGAATACAATAATAACAGTGTTTTTTTGGCTAGAATAGTCACATAATATCTAGATAAAAATATTCTTTCTTAGCGCCTGTGCTTATTCTTTTAAAAAAAGGATGACCTGATTTATTTTGGAGTTGAGGTTTTCTCATATCGGAAAGGCAATTAGACAACTATTCTGTTGTTGCAGCAAACAAACATCCACATCATTTTCACTTAATGAGCCAAGTCTTCCTCGGAATGAGGGTCTCTGTAGGAGTCTAATAAGGACCGGTTCTGTTGGAGAAGTGGAGTGTTGTCTCAGTGTTGGGTAGCTTTCAAGGATATTAAGAGAAAACAGACCTGGACAGTCTCATTAAAAGATGTCCACGTAGGACTCCGTGAAGACTGAAAGTCATTCTTTCAGATTGGTATTCTTTCCCGGTGAAATCTTCAGTGAGTCATTTGACTTTGCTCTGACTCCTCTCGACTAGGTCTGTTCAGTCCTGAGTGGTGGAGGTAAAGCAAACATTTCATGTGCGAGCTTCCATTCAAACGTTTGCTTCCGCTTACTCAGGTGTGGGTTTCGGGTCAATGATTACAGTTGGTACAAAATGCGGCTGCTAGACTTTTGACAAGAACAAGAAAGTTTGATCACATTACGCCTGTACTGTATATACCTTTATATACATATATACATACATATATACCTGTACTGGCTCACCTGCACTGGCTTCCTGTGCACTTAAGATGTGACTTTAAGGTTTTACTACTTACGTATAAAATACTACACGGTCTAGCTCCATCCTATCTTGCCGATTGTATTGTACCATATGTCCCGGCAAGAAATCTGCGTTCAAAAGACTCCGGCTTATTAGTGATTCCTAGAGCCCAAAAAAAGTCTGCGGGCTATAGAGCGTTTTCCGTTCGGGCTCCAGTACTCTGGAATGCCCTCCCGGTAACAGTTGGAGATGCTACCTCAGTAGAAGCATTTAAGTCTCATCTTAAAACTCATCTGTACACTCTAGCCTTTAAATAGACCTCCTTTTTAGACCAGTTGATCTGCCGCTTCTTTTCTTTCTCCTATGTCCCCCCCTCCCTTGTGGAGGGGGTCCGGTCCGATGACCATGGATGAAGTACTGGCTGTCCAGAGTCGAGACCCAGGATGGACCGCTCGTCGGGACCCAGGATGGACCGCTCGCCTGTATCGGTTGGGGACATCTCTACGCTGCTGATCCGCTTGAGATGGTTTCCTGTGGACGGGACTCTCACTGCTGTCTTGGAGCCACTATGGATTGAACTTTCACAGTATCATGTTAGACCCGCTCGACATCCATTGCTTTCGGTCCCCTAGAGGGGGGGGGGGTTGCCCACATCTGAGGTCCTCTCCAAGGTTTCTCATAGTCAGCATTGTCACTGGCGTCCCACTGGATGTGAATTCTCCCTGCCCACTGGGTGTGAGTTTTCCTTGCCCTTTTGTGGGTTCTTCCGAGGATGTTGTAGTCGTAATGATTTGTGCAGTCCTTTGAGACATTTGTGATTTGGGGCTATATAAATAAACATTGATTGATTGATTGAATGGGGAAGCCCCGACTTCCCAGTCACCGGACACTACTTCCAGTTAAAACCAGGCCAGTCATCCCTCCAGTGTCCTTGGCCTACCCCGGACCCTCCTTCTGGCAAGGCATGCCTGGTTCACCCCACCAGAGAGGCGTCCCGCAGGCATCCAGATCAGCCACCTCAACTGCCCGCTTCACTCTTAGCCCCCTTCAAGGATGACTGAGTTTCTCAACCTACCCAAACTTTGTCAATCAGACTTTATTTGTATAGCACTTTTCATACATAACAAATGTAGCACAAAGTGATTCACATTAAAAACATTTAACCCTTCTATTATGTTGAGGGTCAATTTGACCCATTTCAGTTTTTGTGTTTATCAAAATATCAATCAATCAATCAATGTTTATTTATATAGCCCCAAATCACAAATGTCTCAAAGGGCTGCACAAATCATTACGACTACAACATCCTCGGAAGAACCCACAAAAGGGCAAGGAAAACTCACACCCAGTGGGCAGGGAGAATTCACATCCAGTGGGACGCCAGTGACAATGCTGACTATGAGAAACCTTGGAGAGGACCTCAGATGCGGGCAACCCCCCCCCCCCCCCCCCCCCCGCCCGCCCCCCCCCCCCCCGCCCCCCCCTAGGGGACCAAAAGCAATGGATGTCGAGCGGGTCTAACATGATACTGTGAAAGTTCAATCCATAGTGGATCCAAGACAGCAGCGAGAGTCCCGTCCACAGGAAACCATCTCAAGCGGAGGCGGATCAGCAGCGTAGAGATGTCCCCAACCGATACACAGGCGAGCGGTCCATCCTGGGTCTCGACTCTGGACAGCCAGTACTTCATCCATGGTCATCGGACCGGACCCCCTCCACAAGGGAAGGGGGACATAGGAGAAAAAAGAAAAGAAGCGGCAGATAAACTGGTCTAAAAAGGAGGTCTATTTAAAGGCTAGAGTATACAGATGAGTTTTAAGGTGAGACTTAAATGCTTCTACTGAGGTAGCATCTCGAACTGTTACCGGGAGGGCATTCCAGAGTACTGGAGCCCGAACGGAAAACGTTCAATCAATCAATCAATCAATGTTTATTTATATAGCCCCAAATCACAAATGTCTCAAAGGACTGCACAAATCATTACGACTACAACATCCTCGGAAGAACCCACAAAAGGGCAAGGAAAACTCACACCCAGTGGGCAGGGAGAATTCACATTCAGTGGGACGCCAGCGACAATGCTGACTATGAGAAACCTTGGAGAGGACCTCAGATGTGGGCAACCCCCCCCCCCTCTAGGGGACCGAAAGCAATGGATGTCGAGCGGGTCAAACATGATACTGTGAAAGTTCAATCCATAGTGGCTCCAAGACAGCAGTGAGAGTCCCGTCCACAGGAAACCATCTCAAGCGGATCAGCAGCGTAGAGATGTCCCCAACCGATACAGGCGAGCGGTCCATCCTGGGTCCCGACGAGCGGTCCATCCTGGGTCTCGACTCTGGACAGCCAGTACTTCATCCATGGTCATCGGACCGGACCCCCTCCGCAAGGGAGGGGGGGACATAGGAGAAAGAAAAGAAGCGGCAGATCAACTGGTCTAAAAAGGAGGTCTATTTAAAGGCTAGAGTATACAGATGAGTTTTAAGGTGAGACTTAAATGCTTCTACTGAGGTGGCATCTCAAACTGTTACCGGGAGGGCATTCCAGAGTACTGGAGCCCGAACGGAAAATGTTCTGGTTATCCTTTCTTTTTCTTGCTGAAATTTGGTGACTTTTCCTCATTTAGGGTCATGAACTGGTGTGTAAAATATGGACACTTTGTTGTGTAGTGGAATGTCGTGCATAGTTTGTATACAAAGATGATGTTGCGGGTCATTTTGACCCATACGCTTTAATGTGGGTAAATAGGCAAAATAAACAAGTCTCTTTGATGTACTTTTTACTTTGATGTACAATTGTTTGTATTTTGATTGCCTCTGAGACCCAGAGCCAGGTAAAAGAGGGAACTTTCTCAAATTTGTCTTTGTCACTGTTCTCATGTCATCTCTTTAACAAACTCACCAAAAATGAGCTCCAGAAGGATGACATCTGAGGAGACAAGGACAAGTGTGAGAAAGTTCCCTCTCTTCACACACCTGGCTCTGGGTCTGAACAGCTATTTACCCACATTAAAGCGCCTGGGTCAAAATGACTCGCAACATCATCTTTTTATACAAACTCTGCACAAAAATTCCACTACACAACAAAGTGTCCAGATTTACACACCAGTTCATGACCCTAGATGAGGGAAAGTCACCAGATTGCAGCAAGAAAAAGAAAGGATAACCAGTACTTTGATCAACACAAAAACTGAAATGGGTCAAATTCACCCCTAACATAATACAATTGGAATACAAAATGTATTGTATGTCACTTTTCTAAATGTTTATATAACCTAAAAGAAAATTGTTATTGGTTTAACCTGTTTTCTTGACTGTTTTGAGTGCATTTACACAGTATGGGTCAAAACGACCCGCAACATAATCAATGTAATTTTTTTCCAACATAATACATGGTTTAAATTGTAACTCCCGTTTGTCACATGAGGGTCGCATTTTAATGCGGGATCGTTCCTCCAGTGCAAACATAGACAACAACCTAAAGGTAAGGTGATTTAATAACAAAACCACTGGTGCAAAAACAGACGAAAAGAACAAAAGAAATGCGTGCCGAAACGCACAGAAGCTAATGCTAACATTAGCACAGGATCAGCGAACAAGAAATCTAGAACAAACCAACGTCACAGTTGCTTACCGCAAACAAGGGACCAAGACCGACTGACGGGACAAGGCAGGCTTAAATAAGAAAGTAATTAACAAAAACAGGTATGAGTCTGGAAACCGCATCAGGTGAAAGTTATACGTTACCATGGTGACCAAACTAACTCACAAGGTGCACAAACAACAAAGGGAGTCCAAACTAGCAGAAAATAACTAAACTAAACATGATCCAGACCATGGATCATGACACCGTTTTTACTGCAAGTTAAAACAGTCAAAACCCTTTAACCCCCCCAACCCTAAACCCCTTTTTTTCTCTCTTCAAACACAAGCCCAGATAGTTAAAGTCATGTATAAAACATACCGTATTTCCTTGAATTGCCGCCAGGTATATAGTATGCACCTGCCTAGAATTAACGCCGGGTCAAACTCGTTTCGCTAAATAATTAGCGCATGCTTAGCATTACCGCCGGCTCAGGATTAACGCCGGGTCAAACTCGTTTCGCAAAATATTATTTTTATTAGCGCATGTCTAGAATTTCGCCCGGGTCAAAATCATTTCGCCAAATAATTTGCATATGCCTGGAATTTCCACCGGGTCAAACTCGTCTCGTCACGAGTGACACTTCACCTGTCATCATTTTCAAAATGGAGGAGGCTGATTTCAATCATTTGAAATCGCATAAAGGGAAGAAGATTAAGAGCTATTCAGTAGGATTTAAGTTCCAAGCTATTGAATATGCTAAAAAGAACAGTAAGCAGCTATGTTTTATTAATATACCGTAGCTGCGTGTGTCAAATATGAGTCATTAAATGACTCCCGCCTCCTGGTGGTAGAGGGCGCTAGTGATCCTTCTTGCAACTACTCGGCTGCAGAAGAAGTGACAACAAGCAGCAAGAGTGAGTAGCGATCCTTTATTTTTTCCTCTCGCTTGCACTTTTAACATGGAGGATTACATATCTAAAATAAAACAGTTTTCTAAACTGGACTTTCAATCAAAGCAGGAGGTAATAAAGGAAGATATCAGAGGGACTTAAAACTGAAGAAAGATAAGGAAGACTTCTATAAACAAGTTATGGATGCTTTTGATCAGAAGGAGCTGCACATGGACTTCATTTATAAGTAAAGGTAAGACCATAATAAGGTTTTTTTTAATTAAATGTGCTTTTCATGATGGTATCTTTACATCACACTCAAATTTATAAGCACAGGCCTAAATTTACCGCATGCCTTTGGTAAGCGCCGGAGTGAGAAGAGGTTTTAAATTAACTAGCGCCCTGACTGCAATTCAAGCAAATACGGTATGTATTATGTTTGAATGCTGTTTTACGGGGTATTGGATTGTCTGATTGTGGCGGTCCACTCCCTGTATGATCCGTGTCAGACCTTGGTCCGCATTGCCGTAAGTCAGACATGTTTCCAGTGAGGGTTGGACTCCGTCAAAGCTACCCTTCGTCACACATTCCGTTCATACCTTTTATGGACAGGATTTGTAGGCGCAGTCAAGGCTTTGAGGGGATCTGGTTTGGTGGCTCCAGGATTAGGTCTCTGCTTTTTGCAGATGATGTGGTCCTGATGGCTTCATCTGGCAAGGATGTTCAGCTCTCACTGGATCGGTTCGCAGCCGAGTGTGAAGCGACTGGGATGAGAATCAGCACCTCCAAGTCCGAGTCCACGGTTCTTGCTCGGGAAAGGGTGGATTGCCATCTCCAAGTTAGGGAAGAGATCTTGCCCCAAATGGAGGAGTTCAAGTACCTAGGAGTCTTGCTCACCAGTGAGGGAAGAGTGGATCGTGAGATCGACAGGCGGATCGGTGCGGCGTCTTCAGTAATGCGGACGTTGTATCGATCCGTTGTGGTGAAGAAGGAGCTGAGCCGGAAGGCAAAGCTCTCAATTTACCGGTCGATCTACGTTCCCATCCTCACCTATGGTCATGAGCTTTGGGTTATGACCGAAAGGACAAGATCACTGGTACAAGCGGCCCAAATGAGATTGGGTCTCTCCCTTAGAGATAGGGTGAGAAGCTCTGTCATCCGGGAGGAACTCAAAGTAAAGCCGCTGCTCCTCCACATGGAGAGGAGCCAGATGAGGTGGTTCGGGCATCTGGTCAGGATCCCACCTAGGGAGGTGTTTGGGGCACGCCTGACTGGTAGGAGGGCATGGGGAAGACCCAGGACATATTGGGAAGACTATGTCTCCCGGCTGGCCTGGCAATGCCTTGGGATCCCCCGGGAGGAGCTGGACCAAGTGGCTGGGGAGAGGGAAGTCTGGCCTTCGCTGCTTAGGCTGCTGCCCCCGCAACCCGACCTGGCATAAGCGGAAGAAAATAAATGAATGGATGGAAAAAAAACATTCATTCTTCGTTTAGTTGTTCTCCGACCTTCTGGAGTTATGATTGAACTGCTGCTACGGCCGAACCCACCCTGATGCCCGTGGGGTCCGCAGTTGTTTACAACTTGGCGCCAGAGCCTCTTCCTCCTCCGAGGATGTTTTATTGATATAATTTTCTTGCTGTTGTCCGGTATCAGCTTCAAGTTCAGCAGAATGGAGATCTGACAGAATTAAACGCAAACCCAGCTATCTGGCCAGGTTATGTAAGCGAGCACGGCCTCGTTTCTTCCGAGTTCAACGGGGTAACGGCGAACCCACTCAAGTGAGCTGGTGTTTATGCATGCTTGCAAACAGGATTTATTCAGCGTGCCGTACACGGGGCTCCGGTGGGTGATAATCTGGATATAAGCACTCAGAAACTAAACCTCACCATGTATTAAACCCTCTGTTTGTACACAACAACAGAGACCCCAGGAAAGAAACACATTGGAGGCAATCCCTTTTACTTTGTTTGGAAACGGCATTGGACACACAAACCCTGGTAGATAGTGGTGGTGTCTTGTCTCTGCTGACATAACATAAATCATCATCATTCATTAATAAAAGTTGATTTTATTTTTGATATGCTTTCCATGAATATATGAAAGTATGCGTCATATTCTCTTCATGTCACATTAGACTCCGGTGTTGCTTGTTTACATTGTAGCTCTTATCCAATCAGAATGCAGCTAGCTTGTTGCCAGCGCTGTGTGAATTCTGCCGGTGGCTGTGCAGTTTTATGAACCGAGGACATTTAGTTAACAGACAGTTGCGATAGTCGATCGGATCACAAGTTGTTGACTGTAGCCCATCTAGGTAGCCTTACGTTGAACGTGGCTGTGATTGGATACTCACTTATCACTCCCAGGTGTCCAATCACAAGTTGTGATTTACAAAAGCAGAAAATGGCACCGGAGCCATACCCGGCCAGCGGAGAAATCAGTGGTACTCACTTTTTTAACCAACAGAGAAGCAGAGCAAAATGTAGATTATGTGGCAGATATATATTTGCCAGCGCTGTGTGAATTCTGCCAGAGGCCTTCTGAACTAACATTATCAATGGTTGTGCAGTTTAGAGAACAGAAAGGACATTCAGTTAACAGACAGTCGCGATAGTCGATTAGATCACAAATTATTGACAGTATCCCATATAGGTAGCCTTACATTGAACGTGACCGTGATTGGATGCTCACTTTACACTCCCGAGTGTCCAATCACAAGTTGTGATTTACAAAAGCAGAAAATGGCACCGGAGCCATACCCGGCCAGCGGAGAAATCAGCGGTTCTCACTTTTTTAACCAACAAAGAAGCAGAGCAAAATGTAGATTATGTGGCAGATATATATTTGCCAGCGCTGTGTGAATTCTGCCAGAGGCCTTCTGAACTAACATTAGCAATGGCTGTGCAGTTTAGAGAACAGAAAGGACATTCAGTTAACAGACAGTTGCGATAGCCGATCAGATCACAAGTTGTTGACAGTAGCCCATCTAGGTAACCTTACGTTGAACGTGGCTGTGATTGGATACTCACTTATCACTCCCAGGTATCCAATCACAAGTTGTGATTTACAAAAGCAGAAAATGGTACCGGAGCCATACCCGGCCAGCGGAGAAATCAGCGGTTCTCACTTTTTTAACCAACAAAGAAGCAGAGCAAAATGTAGATTATGTGGCAGATATATATTTGCCAGCGCTGTGTGAATTCTGCCAGAGGCCTTCTGAACTAACATTAGCAATGGTTGTGCAGTTTAGAGAACAGAAAGGACATTCAGTTAACAGACAGTTGCGATAGTCGATTAGATCACAAATTATTGACAGTATCCCATATAGGTAGCCTTACATTGAACGTGACCGTGATTGGATGCTCATTTTACACTCCCGAGTGTCCAATCACAAGTTGTGATTTACAAAAGCAGAAAATGGCACCGGAGCCATACCCGGCCAGCGGAGAAATCAGCGGTTCTCACTTTTTTAACCAACAAAGAAGCAGAGCAAAATGTAGATTATGTGGCAGATATATATTTGCCAGCGCTTTGTGAATTCTGCCAGAGGCCTTCTGAACTAACATTAGCAATGGCTGTGCAGTTTAGAGAACAGAAAGGACATTCAGTTAACAGACAGTTGCGATAGTCGATCAGATCACAAATTATTGACAGTAGCCCATCTAAGTAACCTTATGTTGAACGTGGCTGTGATTGGATACTCATTTGTCACTCCCAGGTATCCAATCACTAGTGGTGATTTACGAAAGCAGAAAGTGGCACCGGAGCCATACCCGGCCAGCGGAGAAATCAGCGGTTCTCACTTTTTTAACCAACAAATAAGCAGAGCAAAATGTAGATTATGTTGCAGATATATATTTTCAAGCGCTGTGTGAATTCTGCCAGAAGCCTTCTGAACTAACATTAGCAATGGCTGTACAGTTTAGAGAACAGAAAGGACATTCAGTTAACAGACAGTTGCGATAGTCGATTAGATCACAAATTATTGACAGTATCCCATATAGGTAGCCTTACATTGAACGTGACCGTGATTGGATGCTCACTTTACACTCCCGAGTGTCCAATCACAAGTTGTGATTTACAAAAGCAGAAAATGGCACCGGAGCCATACCCGGCCAGCGGAGAAATCAGCGGTTCTCACTTTTTTAACCAACAAAGAAGCAGAGCAAAATGTAGATTATGTGGTAGATATATATTTGCCAGCGCTGTGTGAATTCTGCCAGAGGCCTTCTGAACTAACATTAGCAATGGCTGTGCAGTTTAGAGAACAGAAAGGACATTCAGTTAACAGACAGTTGTGATAGTCGATTAGATCACAAATTATTGACAGTATCCCATATAGGTAGCCTTACATTGAACGTGACCGTGATTGGATGCTCACTTTACACTCCCGAGTGTCCAATCACAAGTTGTGATTTACAAAAGCAGAAAATGGCACCGGAGCCATACCCGGCCAGCGGAGAAATCAGCGGTTCTCACTTTTTTAACCAACAAAGAAGCAGAGCAAAATGTAAATTATGTGGCAGATATATATTTGCCAGCGCTGTGTGAATTCTGCCAGAGGCCTTCTGAACTAACATTAGCAATGGCTGTGCAGTTTAGAGAACAGAAAGGACATTCAGTTAACAGACAGTTGCGATAGTCGATCAGATCACAAATTATTGACAGTAGCCCATCTAGGTAGCCTTACGTTGAACGTGGCTGTGATTGGATACTCACTTATCCCTCCCAGGTATCCAATCACAAGTTGTGATTTACAAAAGCAGAAAGTGGCACCGGAGCCATACCCGGCCAGCGGAAAAATCAGCGGTTCTCACTTTTTTAACCAACAAAGAAGCAGAGCAAAATGTAGATTATGTGGCAGATATATATTTGCCAGCGCTGTGTGAATTCTGCCAGAGGCCTTCTGAACTAACATTAGCAATGGTTGTGCAGTTTAGAGAACAGAAAGGACATTCAGATAACAGACAGTTGCGATAGTCGATCAGATCACAAATTATTGACAGTAGCCCATCTAGGTAGCCTTACGTTGAATGTGGCTGTGATTGGATACTCACTTATCACTCCCAGGTATCCAATCACAAGTTGTGATTTACAAAAGCAGAAAATGGCACCGGAGCCATACCCGGCCAGCGGAGAAATCAGCGGTTCTCACTTTTGTAACCAACAAAGAAGCAGAGCAAAATGTAGATTATGTGGCAGATATATATTTGCCAGCGCTGTGTGAATTCTGCCAGAGGCCTTCTGAACTAACATTAGCAATGGTTGTGCAGTTTAGAGAACAGAAAGGACATTCAGTTAACAGACAGTTGCGAT
Organism: Nerophis ophidion; assembly: GCF_033978795.1. Classification (NCBI taxonomy): domain Eukaryota; kingdom Metazoa; phylum Chordata; class Actinopteri; order Syngnathiformes; family Syngnathidae; genus Nerophis; species Nerophis ophidion. The sequence goes on along the minus strand of NC_084623.1, from coordinate 4,087,216 downwards.
AGTCGATTAGATCACAAATTATTGACAGTATCCCATATAGGTAGCCTTACGTTGAACGTGGCTGTGATTGGATACTCACTTATCACTCCCAGCTATCCAATCACTAGTGGTGATTTACGAAAGCAGAAAGTGGCACCGGAGCCATACCCGGCCAGCGGGGAAATCAGCGGTGCTCACTTTTTTAATCAACAAAGTAGGTGGCAGATAAAGTTCAAAGTTAAAGTACCAATGATTGTAAGACACACACTAGGTGTGGTGAAATTATTGTCTGCATTTGACCCATCATCCTTGATCACCCCCTGGGAGGTGAGGGGAGCAGTGAGCAGCAGCGGTGGCTGCGCCCGGGAATTATTTTTGGATGATTTAACCCCCAATTCCCACCCTTGATGCTGAGTACCAAGCAGGGAGGTAATGACTCCCATTTTTATAGTCTTTGGTATGCCTCGATAGTCATTGGTATGACGTTTTTACAAATGATGTTTTCTAAATAAAGTTAAAGTACCAATGATTGTCACACACACACTAGGTGTGGCGAAATTATTCTCTGCATTTGACCCATCACCCTTGATCACCCCCTGGGAGGTGAGGGGAGCAGTGAGCAGCAGCGGTGACCACGCCCGGGAATCAAGTTTGGTGATTTAACCCCAATTCCAAGTGGCAACATAAATGATGGTATTTAGAGAGGTATTTATTGAAGTGGGACTAAGTCGGACCTCACTGAAGGCCTGACGTGGATGTCTAGACTTACTTATGCTGTTCTTTAGAACCAGAAACCTGGCCAGATTGTCAGTCTGCAATAAGTTGTCCATGTGTTCTTTAATGTTATGATTTTATTGCGAGCATCTTTGAAAAAATAGTGAGTAAAAACAGGACGATGAATAGTATTATTACTCACTACCTGATGTTCAACTTTCATTCATTCACACATTTTTAAACATTTTGACAGATAAAGGGAAGGCCTTTTTTAACATGCAGTCTGAAATAGAAGAAGCAGAATCTAAAGCATCTCGGTGTATTTACAAAACTGAAACAGAAAAGAAATATTTTATGTGGCCCACAAAAGCCTGGAAATAATATCCTTTAATTATACGCTTAATCTTTTCTTACTAATTGTATGTGTTCCCTTTTGACATTAACAATAATGTACTGCATGCTATTGCATATCTTTTCAAATTCAACATTATCAGAATCAAAATACTTAATTATTATGTATTCCAAAAATATTTGTTGTCAAAATAAAGATAAATACTGTACTTAAATATCTGCTTGACTTATGATTTCAAAACACATGATCAATCAAATTTTAGACTGTAAAATTAACAACAAAAAGTTTAAAATGTTTTAAGAAGGGACTAGAAACCCATCTTTTTAGCACAGCTTTTATCTAATTTCTCTGCCTTATTGTTTTAAAAAATATTGAGTGTTTTCATGCTTTTATTTCGATTGTTTGCTATTTTTCTGTTTTATCTAGTGTGTGTCATGATTTGATTTCTATTTTTTTTATTATATATACTGTAACTTTCTATTTTAATTTTTTTTATACTTTTTATACTTTGTAGCACTTTGAGATTTTAACAAATGTAAAGTTTGTTACAAATGGAATTTATTATTATTATTATTTTAATAGATTTTAAGGTTAAATTCCGCCGACTGAGTATTTTTTGGTAGTGTTTTTTTCCCCCATGAACAATAATGCACTACAATATAAAAAAAACACCCCCAAAAAACATTAAAACAACAAGATTTTAAGATTTAAAAAAACAAACAGACAAAAAACTGTTGCTTGAAATTTACCGCTAAAAACTGTGGTGTTGTTTCTCCATTCCATTCAATTATTCCAATTGTTCCATATGCTGTAAAAAAAAATCTATTACTTTTACTGTAACATTCTGGTGACTGAGCTGCCAGTTTTTTTAAAAGGATTTTTATTTTTTTTATTTTTTTTTGCAGCTTATTTAAAACAAAATATTGTTACTGTATTATATATATATATATATATATATATATATGTATATATATATATATATATATATATATATATATATATATATATATATAACATCAGGATGATAGAGGGAACCCCTCATGAAACAGTTCTGTAGAGATGAAGTAGTCTTGTGATTTTTCACACACTTACATATTGCGCTCTACCACGGTATCGAGCACTATTCTCTGGATAATCCAATCAAGATATATATATATATATATATATATATATATATATATATATATATATATATATATATATATATATATTATTCCTTTCTTAAAAGAGCCCTATGAGGGCAACCTTAAATGCCATGTGGCCCTCGATGAAAATGAGTTTGACACCCCTCATCTACATCAAAACTATGATTTGTCAAAAAGGCTGGACAGGACAGATTAAAATAATAATGATAATTTAAAAAAAAAATACAAATTGATGTTTTTGAATCAATTAATAATTGTTACAAATAACAATTGTGATTCATTCGAAAATCTATTTTTTTGGACACCCCGAGTAAGAAAAGTTTTGCATAATAGTTTCCCTTTAACAAATCTGTCTGTTTTTTGTCACCAACCAACGGTGACACCAATCAAACTCTTGTCAATGATGCAGAGAGGTGGTGTAGGATTGGAAATATCATGCTTTTGAATTCTGTCCGAGCCAAGATTAATCAGAGCTTCGGTACTTTTTAAATGAGCCATTTTCCTCATTCTCCGTACATCGTGAGGGGGAATTCAATATCTTTGCTGGTCAAATGCATACACATATGATGCATTATATTGCAATATTTCAAAAGTCTACTCAAATATCACTTAGCAACTTGGCAGAAACCTTCTGCCTGCCAAAGAATATGTTGTGTTTATAAGAGCAGCCTCTATGCACACTCATGAATTAGCCACATCAGACCTGCATGTCATCCAGAACAGGGCTGGCAATCTGCTTTGCATTGAGGGCCACATGGCAGCTATGTTTGCCCTCATGGGGCCACATTTAACGATGAGTAATATGTGTATATACATGTATATATATAATACATTAACAATATATTTTTTACATAAGCTGCAAAAAAAAATATTTACATTTTACTTTAAAAATTGGCAGCTCAGTCACCAGAATTTTACAGTAAAAGCGGTGTGTTTTTTTTTTTACAGCATATAAAAAAGTTGGTTCATTTAAAAAGTTTTGAACCTCTGATTAATCTTGAATTCAAAAGCATGATAATATTCACAATCGTACATTCCCTCTCTGTATCGTAAACAATAGTTTGATCTGTGTCAACATTATTTGGTGACTAACAACAGTTGTTAAAGCGAACCTATTATGCAAAACCTTTCTTACTCGCGGTGTCCAAAAATAGTAAATTTTCGAAAAAATTGCGTTTGTTATTTATAACGATTCTTAATCGACTCAAAAAAGATTTTTTATTCATTTGTTCTTTTTAGTCCGTCCTGTCCAGCCACTCTGACAAATCATAGTTTTGATGTAGATGAGGGGTGTCAAACTCATTTTCATTGAGGGCCACATAGCAGACATTTTTAAATATTTTGACAAATAAAGAGAAGGCCTTTTTTAACATGCAGTCTGAAATGAAAGAGGCAGAATCTAAAGCATCTCGGTGTATTTACAAAACTGAAACAGAAAAAAAATATTTTATGTGGCCCACAAAAGCCTGGAAATAATATCCTTTAATTATACGCTTAATCTTTTCTTACTAATTGTATGTGTTCCCTTTTGACATTAACAATAATGTACTGCATGCAATTGCATATCATTTCAAATTCAACATTATCAGAATCAAAATACTTAATTATTATGTATTCCAAAAATATTTGTTGTCAAAATAAAGATAAATACTATACTTAAATATCTGCTAGACTTCTGATTTCAAAACACATGATCAATCAAATTTTAGACTGTAAAATTAACAATAAAAAGTTTTAAGTTTTACAAGAAGGGACTAAAAACCCATCTTTTAAGCACAGCTTTTATTTCATTTCTCTGCCTTCTTGTTTTAAAAAAATATCCAGTGTTTTCATGCTTTTATTTCAATTGTTTGCTATGTTTCTGTTTTATCTAGTGTGTGTCATGATTTGATTTCTATTTTTTTTTTTGTATTATATATACTGTAACTTTCTTTTTTCATTTTTTTATATACTTTTTATACTTTGTAGCACTTTGAGATTTTAACAAATGTAAAGTTTGTTACAAATGGAATTTATCATTATTATTATTTTAATAGATTTTAAGGTTAAATTCCTCCGACTGAGTATTTTTTGGTAGTGTTTTTTTTCCCCATGAACAATAATGCACTAAAATATAAAAAAACTACCCCCAAAAAACATTAAAACAACAAGATTTTAAGATTTAAAAAACAAACATACAAAAAAACTGTTGCTTGAAATTTACCGCTAAAAACTGTGGTGTTGTTTCTCCATTCCATTCAATTATTCAAATTTTTCCATATGCTGTTAAAAAAAATATATTGCTTTTACTGTAACATTCTGGTGACTGAGCTGCCAGTTTTTTAAAGGATTTTTATTATCTTTATTTTTTTGCAGCTTATTTAAAACAAAATATTGTTACTTTATTACATATATATATATATATATATATATATATATATATATATAAATATATATATATTATATATATATATATATATATGTGTATATATATATATATATACACATATATATATATATATATATATATATATATATATATATATATATATATATATATATATGTATATATATATATATATATATATATATATATATATATATATATATATATATATGTAGATTTTTCACACACTTACATATTGCGCTCTACCACGGAATCGAGCACTGCATTCTACCTCAGTTCGTTCTTGGCTCAAGGTTTGCTACGCACAATTGTCATGTTTGGTTTTCTCTGCCTTGTCTGTTCTGTGCTAAAGTTACGCCTTAGCTTCTCTGCGCTTGACACACGCTTCTGTGGACACTTATTTGGACTCTAGTGCTAGCTATTAGCTTTAGCTTTTGGTGCACTTCGGCACGCCCTTACTTTGCTCTTTGTACAAGTGTTTTTTTATTTTTTGTATATTAAATCAGCTTCTTACCTGCAATCCTGCCTGTCTGGTCCCACTGCATCTTGAGGTGACATCTCCGCGTATCACTAGGCGTTTTGAATGTGACACAATGATTAATACATGAATATACATGTATATATATAATACATGAACAATATATTTGTTTACATCAACTGCAAAAAAAAAATAAAGAATTTTGATTTTACTTTAAAAACTGGCAGCTCAGTCACCAGAATTTTACAGTAAAAGCAGTGGATTTTTTACAGCATATACACGAATGGAATAAATGGAATGGAATGGAGAACCGATACCACTGTTTTTAGTGGTAAACTTCAAGCAACAGAGCTTTTTAACGTAAAATCTTGTTGTTGTAATGTTTTGTTTTGTTTCGTCTTTTACTGTTTTAGTGTCTTACTCTATATGGAAAATAAAAACAGTACTAATCTTGATTTTACGGTAAAAAACTGAAAAGTAACTATAAAATCTATCGTCAATTTTACAGTCTACAATTGGATTGATCATTTGTTTTGAAATCAGTAGTCAAGCAGATATTTAAGTACAGTATTTATCTTTATTTTAACAAACACTATTTTCAGAATACATGATAATGTACAATTTTGATTTTGACATCATTTTTCTTTTAAATTGCATGCAGTACATGATTTTTAATGTCAAAAAAGAAAGAACACATACATTTGGTAAGAAAATATAATTTCCAGGTTTACGTGTGCCACTAAAATATTGTGGCGGGCCAGATTTGACACCCGGGCCTTGAGTTTGACACCCGTGCTCCAAAATGTCTCATTCTTCATTTAGTTATGATATACTGCGCACACACACACACACACACACACACAAACACACACACACACACACTTGGGCTAACGCAAGCAGAAATGCATCTCCTCACAAGGACAAAGTAAAGGTAAGACCATAATAACGTTTTTTTAATTAAATGTGCTTTTCATGATGGTATCCTTACATCACACTCAAATTTATAAGCGCAGGCCTAAATTTACCGCATGCCTTTGGTAAGCGTGGCGGGCCAGATTTGAGCCCCAGGCCTTGAGTTTGACACCCGGGCTCCAAAATGTCTCATTCTTTATTTAGTTATGATATACTGCGCACACACACACACACACACACACACACACACACACACACACACACAGACACACACACACACACACTCACACACACACACACACACACACACACACACACACACACACACACACACACACACACACACACACACACACACTTGGGCTAACGCAAGCAGAAATGCATCTCCTCACAAGGACAAAGCGGTTGTTTTTGAGCATTTTGTGCTCTCGTCAGCAGAGAAAAAATGAATATTCTCTCCCGTCAAAAGGCTCTTGAGGAACAGGCGACCAGCGGAGTATTTGTAGAGAAACGCTTGGACGCGCAGCAACGACTTGAAGCGTACAAGTCCTCTCAGGAAAGGTGTTCATTCATCTACCTGGAGGTCAGCAGTGTAACTCACAATATGATGTGAGAGCAGGGATCAGTCCAATATTCCTCATGGAATTTGATTTTTTGGGGTTTAAATGCAGCTTTCTTATTATTTTTTATTATTAAAAAAAAAAAAAAAAAAAATTGATTTAAAAAAAATAAAGAAAAAAATTAGGTGCTCCCCATCCATCCATCCATACATACATACTTACATCCATCCATCCATACATACATACATACATACATCTATACATACATCCATACATCCATACATCCAGACATCCATCCATACATACATACATACATACATACATACATACTTACATCCATCCATCCATACATACATACATACATACATACATACATACATCTATACATACATTCATACATCCATACATCCAGACATCCATCCATACATACATACAACATACATACATACATACTTACATACATACATAAATCCATCCATACATACATACTTACATCCATCCATCCATCCATCCATACATACATACTGTACATCCATCCATCCATCCATCCATCCATACATCCATACATACATACAACATACATACACACATACTTACATACATACATACATCAATACATACATACATCCATCCATCCATACATACATACATACATCCACCCATACATACATATTTACATCCATCCATCTATTCATCCATTCATACATACTTACATACATACTGTACATACTGTACATCCATCCATCCATCCATCCATACATCCATACATACATACAACATACATACACACATACTTACATACATACATACATCAATACATACATACATCCATCCATCCATACATACATACATACATCCACCCATACATACATATTTACATCCATCCATCCATTCATCCATTCATACATACATACATACATACTGTACATACTGTACATCCATACATACATACATACATACATACATACATACATACATACTTACATCCATCCATCCATACATACATACATACATACATACATACATACATACATCTATACATACATTCATACATCCATACATCCAGACATCCATCCATACATACATACAACATACATACATACATACTTACATACATACATAAATCCATCCATACATACATACTTACATCCATCCATCCATCCATACATACATACATACTGTACATCCATCCATCCATCCATCCATCCATACATACATACAACATACATACACACATACTTACATCCATACATACATCAATACATACATACATCCATCCATCCATACATACATACATACATACATCCACCCATACATACATATTTACATCCATCCATCCATTCATCCATTCATACATACATACATACATACTGTACATACTGTACATCCATCCATACATGCATACATACATACATACATACATACATATATCCATATACATACATCCATACATCCATCCATACATACATACATCCATACATCCATACATACATACATACATACATACATCCATACATCCATACATCCATACATACATACATCCATCCATACATCCATACATACATCCATCCATCCATACATCCATCCATACATCCATCCATACATACATACATACATCCATATACATACATCCATACATACATCCATCCATCCATCCATCCATCCATCCATCCATCCATCCATCCATCCATCTTCTTCCGCTTATCCAAGGTCAGGTCGTGGGGACAGCATTAGAGAGCAGGAATGAGTCCTGCATTGCTCATGGAATTTCATTTTTTTGGTTTAAACGCAGCTTGTTTATTATTTATTATTATAAAAAAAATGTTTTTAAAATGTCGGGTCGCGGGGGCAGCAGCCTAAGTAGGGAAGAACCATACTTCCCGCTCCCCTATTTGCGCCCCACTCATTGCTAAATGAGAACGATCAAATCCTGGATTAGAACATGACAACCTGTTTTTATTTTTTTATTTTTGCATGATTACATGCATGTATAATTTCAATTATTGGATGACGTCTGTGGCATTGTGATGTGTGATAAAACTGCACATTTCAGAGGGAAATGTTATCATGGGCAGGCTAAGGCGCACCTCTGTCACACCTGTGAAGTAGGACGGATTATCTTGGAGAAGAAGTAATGCTCACTAACACAGATTTAGACAGATTTGTGAACGATATTTGATAGGACGTGGACCCCGACTTACCATGAACTGATTAACATGGACCCCGACTTAAACTAGTTTAAAAACTTATTGGGGTGTTACCATTTAGTGGTCAATTGTACGGAATATGAACTGTACTGTGCTATCTACTAATAAAAGTTTCAATCAATCAATCAATCAATCAAAGGAATGTGTATATAGTTTAAGTTTTATATTTTTGAATTCAACTCATAAACAAAGGGAGTAAAAGTGTTGAGTGTATGTGTGTTCAGAGTACATGCATATTACTGTATTACCTAAGGCATGCGATAAATTTAGGCCTGCGCTTATAAATTTGAGTGTGATGTAAGGATACCATCATAAAAAGCACATTTAATTAAAATAAACCTTATTATGGTCTTACCTTTACTTATAAATGAAGTCCATGCTCAGCTCCTTCTGATCAAAAGCATCGATAACTTGTTTATAGAAGTCTTCCTTATCTTTCTTCAGTTTTAAGTCTCTCTGATATCTTCCTTTATTACCTCCTGCTTTGATTGAAAGTCCAGTTTAGAAAACTGTTTTATTTTAGATATGTAATCCTCCATGTTAAAAGTGCAAGCGAGAGGAAAAAATAAAGGATCGCTGCTCACTCTTGCTGCTTGTTGTCACTTCTTCTGCAGCCGAGTAGTCGCAAGAAGGATCACTAGTGCCCTCTACCACCAGGAGGCGGGAGTCATTTAATGACTCATATTTGACACACGCAGCTACGGTATATTAATAAAACATAGCTGCTTACTTTTCTTTTTAGCATATTCAATAGCTTGGACCTTAAATCCTACTGAATAGCTCTTAATCTTTTTCTCTTTATGCGATTTCAAATGATTGAAAACAGCCTTCTCCATTTTGAAAATGATGACAGGTGAAGTGTCACTCGTGACGTGACGAGTTTGACCCGGTGGAAATTCTAGGCATATGCTAATTATTTGGCAAAACGAGTTTGACCTGGCCGAAATTCTAGACATGCGCTAATAAAAATAATATTTTGCGAAACGACTTTGACCCGGCGTTAATCCTGAGCCGGCAGTAATGCTAAGCATGCGCTAATTATTTTGCAAAAAGTGTTTGACCCGGCAGTAATTCTAGGCAGGTGCATACTATATACCCGGCGGCAATTCAAGGAAATACGGTAATTGCTATTATGAAATGTTTCCACGTTACTTATATACTTGCAGTGTGTGTATGAACTTTATAGGCGGAAAAGAATTCAATTGTCAGCTGACACTTGCTAGAGTTTATTCACGAGTTAGAATGCAGACATAAGAATTGTGAATGATCGGCTACAATTAAAACAAAGGAAGGTTTCCCTTTAATGTTCAGTTCTTAATTGAGTTGAATTTTCAAGCCGCATGCTTCTCTTTGTCGTGTCTTTCTTCCGCCAACGGTGTGTGTCTGTCTGTTGCGTCAATGCATTAGTCATGAGGGGGAAAACAATTTAATCAGTGAAAAGCACATCAGAGTGTTAAGCTAAATGGAGAATACGCCGGAATGCAGCGACGGCTGAGGAGATTCATGGACAGAGGAAGTAAGATTTATGCAGAAAGCACACAACGGTTGGTAGCAATTTGCATCTGTAGAGAGCAATTCCGAGTGAATCATGTCTCCAGCGCCCCTGCCTACCTCCTCGCAGCCCAGACAAAGAGCAAAACACACACAAAAACAAAGGAAACATTCATCTTTCTCAGTTCCTCCACCTCCATTTGTTTCTCCCCACCCTCATTCTTGAAAGGGACTAGTACAAGTGTCGTGGTGACAGGTGGGAACTATCCATCACGCTACTGGAGCTGCTGAAGCCACTCGGTTCACAACACCGCTCAAATGTGGGTGGGCTAAACACGCAGTCTTGTGGTGACGCGCCAATCATGGCTCCCGGGATTACAACCTGGCTTGAATTTCATTCGATTACCAATTAAGAACATAACTTTTGAGTCACGGGTATCAAAATCAGAAATTCCGAGCAAAAAAAAAAAAAAAAAAAAGGAAATGGTTTTGCAAACCACTTGTTGCAGCAGCTGTCCGGGTAGCAGCTCAAACTTAAAGAATGATGCGATGAACAAGAACATCCATCCCAAAAAACACACAAACTTGATGAAAATGAACTAGAACATGCAGTTTGGGTTGGAATTGGCTGTGAATGTGAAAGGATGGCAAATGTGCACAAACAGAGGTGGCGCTCCAATCCTGGCTCCCAAGATTACAACCTGGCCTAAATTGTATTTGTTTACCAATTAAGAACATCAATTTGGGTCGTGTGTATCAAAATTGGAAATGCCTAGCAAAAAAAAAACAATAGTCCTAAATTATGCAAACCAATTGTTGCAGCAGCTGTCCGGGTGGCAGTTTAAACTTAAATAATGATGCAATGAACAAGAACATATATCCCCAAAAAAAACACACACAAACTTGATTAAAATGAACTAGAACATGCAATTTGGGTAGGAGTTGCGTGTGAATGTGAAAGGATGGCAAAGGTGCACAACCTGAGGTGACGCTCCAATCATGGCTCCCAAGATTAAAACCTGGCCTAAATTTAAATAATAAATAATAAATGGGTTGTACTTGTATAGCGCTTTTCTACCTTCAAGGTACTCAAAGCGCTTTGACACTACTTCCACATTCACACACTGATAGAGGGAGCTGCCAAACAAGGCGCTAACCAGCACCCATCAGGAGCAAGGGTGAAGTGTCTTGCTCAGGACACAACGGACGTGACAAGGTTGATACTAGGTGGGGATTGAACCAGGGACCCTCGGGTTGCGCACGGCCACTCTACCACTGCGCCACGCCGTCCCTATGTATGCTCCTTCTCTTACATGAAATTGGAGAAAATCTAATTGCTGACAAATATGCACAGAATATGAACCCTGACCAGCAGGAGCACTGGGATGCTAGCACCATGGAAAATAAGTAACTCCAAATAAAGTGCGTATGTGTCACAGAAATCTAATTTCTTTGTGTTAACATTGTGACAATAGTCACAGCTGGACTGTTGTCTTGTTTTTTTCCTGCTGAAATCAGTTACACTGCTAACAGACTGACGCAAATATGCAAACAAATGCAAATTTATGCAAATTTAAGGACTACATGTCATTTTATTACCAATTAAGAACATCACTTTTGGGTCATGTGTATCAAAACTGGAAATGTCTAGCAAAAAAAAATTAAATTGTTATGCAAACCAATTGTTGCAGCAGTTGTCCGGGTGGCAGCTCAGATGTAATTAGAAAGGACTATTTGCAAGGAGCACTATACAGCAATGGGGCTCGCATTGCTGACTTGATGTTGCCTTTTTCAATCGAATTTCTTTATTTCCACAATTGTCGTACCTTGTTGTGTCAGCCTGTCTTAGAGATATTTGATATTCGTCCAAATTTAGACGCAAAACAGTTTCAGGCTTGCTTAATCACAATGCGAGGGCTAAAGGATCATATCTGCATCTCCTTCCAGCGTTTCGATAATCTCAATGTTTTCTGCTTACATGAAATGGATTGTGCTCCCTATTTTGCTCAATCCTCTGCTCAGGAGCTTGGTAGACCAGCTTGTTTATGTGTGTTAAAACACACGCACTTTGTGTTGTGTGTGTGTGTGTGATGTGGTTGCCGAGCAATTTGCATGGCACTAAATCCTCAAGTCCGCTTTTGCGGGCCACCGTGAGCTCTGTAATTTCATTATGGTATTGATTTGTTTCTTTCATTTGAGGAATGTAAAACATGTCAGATGCTTTGTAATCATTGCAAATGTTTCCATTCGTTCACTAATGACCCTTCAGATATTGTTGGGGACTTTGGCAGCAGAACTGAAACGATTGGAATTTACTTGAAATAAAATTTTAAAAAATCTATCTAAGTCATCGGTTGAATAATTTGAATCAAAGTACACAACATTGTAAAGACTGAAAAGAATAAGATATGCCAATCAACATGAATTAGTCGATTCATGCTGCAACAAACAATGCTAAATTATGTATGCATGATGAGAGTTTACGAGTGTGCCAACCATGTCTCGGCCATTTTGAAGAGGCGGGGCCCCCAACGTCACATCTTGTTTACACTGTCATTACTCAGTCGTCACTTCTCCAGTGCTCCAGCGTGGTCCTTTTTTCGCCGTACGCAAAGTTGTGTCTATTTTTTTTTTAACAACAATCCAGCCTGAAAAGAAGAAGGGATTTGCTGTGGACTTAGAAATGTCTATTTGCGAGGAGTACTGTACGGCAATGGCGATCGCATTGCTGACTTAATGCTGGCTGTTTTAGCTTCAACACCTAGCGTTATTTCTAATTTGATGTTTTCCAAATTCTCACAGTATCGCTGTATCGCTTCAGGTTTCTAGGCAACAGCTTTTAGCTAGCGTTTTAGCTAGTTAGCCTCCGGCTTGAGGCAACTTCACTTCGACGATTTTATCGGCGGAGGGGGTTTTGTACCGCAGCAAGTATTTATTTGTTATGGGACCAGACGTTTTCAGAAAACAGTGCCACATAGGACCTTTATTAAGGCGCTACCGGGACACAAGCCAATGAAGGATCGCTCGCAAAGACTGTACAGTGATCCCAGAGTGTTTCGAAAAATGCCACAAATATTCGCCGATACATGATAAAAAAGATTTTCCTTGTTTTGTTTTTTATTGCAGCAACATGGTTGTTAACATTTTATATGTATACATATGTATATATATATATATATATATATATATATATATATATATATATATATATATATATATGTATATATGTATATATATATATATATATATATATATATATATATATATATATATATATATATACATATATATATATATACATATATATATATATATATATATATATATATATATATATGTATATATGTATGTTTGTACTTAATTGTTATGGGACCATACGTTTTCAGAAAACAATGCCACATAGGACGTCTATTTAGGAGCTACCGGGACACAAGCCAATGAAGGATTGCTCGCTAAGACTGTAAGGTTATCCCAGAGTGTTTCAAAAAAATGCCACAAATATTTGCCGACACACAATAACAAATATATTTATTGTTTCGTTTTATATTGTGGCAACATGGTTGTTAACGTTTTATATATACTGTATATATTAATTGTTATGGGACTAGACATTTTTAGAAAATAATGTCATATAGGACCTTTATTAAGGCGCTACCGGGACATCGCAAAGACTGTGAGGTGGTTCCAGTTTCAAAGCGTGGACTTTGGGGTTTGTTTTTCTGGAAGGCAAAGGAAAGTTGGCACGGGCGAGACGTAAATGCAAATACATATTTTATGTTTACACTATAACTACAAAAAAGAAGCAAACAAAAAGCGCGCACAATGGCGGAGAACAAACTTGACTAATAAAAGCAAAACTAGCACAAAGGCAGAACTATGGACAAAAAACAAAAGACACTAACTGTGGAATTAAACAAACCAAAAACTGGGAAACTATGGACAGTATGAAGCAGAGTGAAGGTAACATGGCATGACGTGAATTGAGGTACAGTCGCCAGGCTGACTCCCTGGCAACTTTCGGTTTAAATAATAGACGTGATTAGTGAAAACAGGTGTGCGAGTGCAAAACGTGAGACAGGTGCGTGACGGGTGAAAACTAATGGGTTGCTACGGTGACAAAACAACCAAAAGTGCACAAAGAGTCCAAAAACAAAACTGAACATGACTAAAACAAAACATGATCACACAGACGTGACACCCAGAGTGTTTCAAAAAAATGCCACAAATATACGCCGACACATGCTAACAATGATTTTCCTTGTTTTGTTTTTTATTGCAGCAACATGGTTGTTAACGTTTGATTTATATATATATAAATATATATATATATATATATATATATATATATATATGTATTAGGGGTGGGCAAATTAATGCGTTAATTACGCGTTAACTCATCAATCTATTAACGCCGACAATTATTTTATCGCACATTTGCGTATGTTGTTTACATGCTTTTATTTTGTAAACGCCTTTTCTTAACAAGATGGCATCTCCCGGATGTACTTCGGCGTGGAGGGGCTCTTGGTAAAGATGGAACATTTGGCAAAAATACCGGACAATTCTGCAAATGTCCTGGCTGGCTTACAGCGTGGTCACTCCGGGATCACTTACGACCGCCAGACAATTCTGGATGTGGATAGATCGGGCCGTTTTGGACTGAATGAGGCGTGCTTGCTAGAGCGGCTAGCTAGCATGGGAATACTTTGCCGGCTACATCCAGCGGCCTGTGAAGCAGCGGAGTATATGTGTTGTCTGTCTATTTATGAATAATGCAGACCAGGAGTGTTGGCTCACTTCTTAACGTTTGCTTTCAGAGCGTGCATATCACAACATACAAGATGTCGTCATGGCGACACAACCTATACCGGGCTACCGCGCATGCTCCTCACTCCTGTTGCATGCTGGGTAGGGTAGTTCTTTTTTCCCCTGGCTCATAACATCACAATATAGTACCGTGTATATGATGCCTTCAGTTTATCAAAGCACCAAGCAAACAATCGGAAAATTCCCATCATATCAATTCCTAGATATGGTCATAATTATTTTAAGTGCACTACGCAGAATAAACACAACATTATTAATATTGCTACTACGGATAATTTGATCAAAAATTCCCTAAAACAGCCCACTACCTATAATATAGGTTTTTTAAACATAAGATCCCTGATAAAAAAAATGTTTCTGCTGTTACCTCAGAAATTGCCTGTTCAGATGTTATGATTGTGGCTCAGAGATTTGTATGTAGATTATATTTATTTTCCATAACAAACAGGATAGCTTAAATACCCTGGCAGTGGCAATAAGCTTAAATGTTTGTATTTACATTTTTGGAGTTGATTTTCATCAAATATGCTATTTAACTGCTACTGTTTAACAAGGACTGATTTAAATTGTGTTTGCACAACAAATGTTTTGGCGCTTTTGTTCATGTGGGAGAATATTCCAATAAAGGTGCACTACACACTACTTTTGAATTCATTATTGGGCTTTGCGTATACAATGCAGTTAATCGCGATTAATTGGAGAAATAGTGCAATTAACTTCGATTACAATTTTTAATCGTTGCCCAGCCTTAATATATATATATATGATTGTGTTATTTGAAGGTTTGAAGAAGTTTGCATTCCATTGACTGCATGGCAAGTCACATTTCCAGAATCCTCCGTGTCTGCACAAACAGAAGAAAGATGAGCTGCACAAAATGGCCGACGTGCACAAACAAGGTAAATGACGGCAGCCAAAGAGATGTAAAGAGAAGTGTATACTTATGTAAATGTCTTTCTGGCAGCTCATGAATAATCAAGTCTTTCTTCTGCCGACCCCGTAACTTTCCCCCACCAGTAAGTGAGGATTTCATTAGCGTTCAGTTAGTCGATCATCTTTAGCGTGGCGATTATCTGACTCGGGCGAGCCCCTTCCGGATTGCTGGCTATAATCAGCACACAATTACCCCGGGCTACGTTTTCTCTCCTCACACTCAAAGAGGGATGTGTAGAAAATGTGTAGAAAAGTAAATGGTCATTGTATGAAGGAAGTGTTTAAACCAGCTATTCTCAAACTGCGGAAGCACGTAATTAAATATTCACACACAGTGTTACTGTTCAAACTGTGTGGAATTGTGCAGCGGCCACAAATATTACATTAACGTGTTAAATAAAACCTCTGTCTTGTTTTTAATGAATCTGTAGGCCTACTTTGCTACTGTGTTTTGATGTTGGTCATTATGTTTGCACTTGGTCAGCCGAGAGCTTCTGGAGAAGAACTGTTTCAAACAATAGTAATATCAAAATAAAACACAAAATCTGCTTCTAAATAAGTGGAACCTCGATTGACGAACATTATTGTTTTGGTTTTTTTAACATACCGTATTTCCTTGAATTCCCGCCGGGTATATAGTATGCACCTGTCTAGAATTACTGCCGGGTCAAACTCGTTTCGCAAAATAATTAGCCCATGCTTAGCATTACCGCCGGCTCAGGATTAACGTTTCGCAAAATATTATTTTTATTAGCGCATGTCTAGAAATTCCGCCGGGTCAAACTCGTCACGTCACGAGTGACACTTCACCTGTCATCATTTTCAAAATGGAGGAGCCTGATTTCAATCATTTGAAATCACACAAAGGGAAGAAGATTAAGAGCTATTCAGTAGGATTTAAGGTCCAAGCTATTGCATATGCTGAAAAGAACAGTAAGGGGCTATGTTTTATTAATATACCGTAGCTGCGTGTGTCAAATATGAGTCATTAAATGACTCCCGCCTCCTGGTGGTAGAGGGCGCTAGTGATCCTTCTTGCGACTACTCGGCTGCAGAAGAAGTGACAACAAGCAGCAAGAGTGAGCAGCGATCCTTTAGTTTTTCCTCTCGCTTGCACTTTTAACATGGAGGATTACATATCTAAAATAAAACTGTTTTCTAAACTGGACTTTCAATGGAAGCAGGAGGTAATAAAGGAAGATCTCCATCGAGACAGAGAGACTTTTAAAACTGAAGAAAGATAAGGAAGACTTCTATAAACAAGTTATCGATGCTTTTGATCAGAAGGAGCTGCGCATGGACTTCATTTATAAGTAAAGGTAAGACCATAATAATGTTTTTTTTAATTAAATGTGCTTTTCATGATGGTATCCTTACATCACACTCAAATTTATAAGCGCAGGCCTAAATTTACTGCATGCCTTTGGTAAACACCAGAGTGAGGAGTGGTTTTAAATTAATTAGCGCCCTTGCAGAAATTCCAGGAAATACGGTACTTCATCTGACCGGGATCTTCAGCTCTCACTGGATCGGTTCGCAGCCGAGTGTGAAGCGACCGGGATGAGAATCAGCACCTCCAAGTCCGAGTCCGTGGTTCCCGCCCGGAAAAGGGTGGAATGCCATCTCCGGGTTGGGGAGGAGACCCTGCCCCAAGTGGAGGAGTTCAAGTACCTAGGAGTCTTGTTCACGAGTGAGGGAAGAGTGGATCGTGAGATCGACAGGCGGATCGGTGCGGCGTCTTCAGTAATGCGGACGCTGTACCGATCCGTTGTGGTGAAGAAGGAGCTGAGCCGGAAGGCAAAGCTCTCAATTTACCGGTCGATCTACGTTCCCATCCTCACCTATGGTCATGAGCTTTGGGTCATGACCGAAAGGATAAGATCACGGGTACAAGCGGCCCAAATGAGTTTGGGTCTCTCCCTTAGAGATAGGGTGAGAAGCTCTGTCATCCGGGAGGAACTCAAAGTAAAGCCGCTGCTCCTCCACATCGAGAGGAGCCAGATGAGGTGGTTCTGGCATCTGGTCAGGATGCCACCCGAAACACCTGTTTAGGGCACGTCCAACCGGTAGGAGGCCACGGGGAAGAACCAGGACACGTTGGGAAGACTATGTCTCCCGGCTGGCCTGGGAACGCCTCGGGATCCCCCGGGAAGAGCTAGACGAAGTGGCTGGGGAGAGGGAAGTCTGGGTTTCCCTGCTTAGGCTGCTGCCCCCGCGACCCGACCTCGGATAAGCGGAAGAAGATGGATGGATGGACGGTACTTCATGAACCAAAAAGTTTGTATAATGAAGCGACGTTCCCCGCTAGTGTCATGATCCGTGGTCTAGACCAGGGGTAGGGAACCTATGGCTCTGGAGCCAGATGTGGCTCTTTTGATGACTGCATCTGGATCTCAAATAAATCTTAGCTGACATTGCTTAACACGATAAGTAATGAATTCTTCCGCTGGTAATCACGATGTTCAAATATCATTCAAAATATAAAATATTCTCATGCATTTTAATCCATCCATCCGTTTCCTACCGCACCTGTTTGAGAAATAACAATAGTATTAAAAACAATTAGAGACTTATTATACTCTAAAAATGTTGGTTTTACTTCAAAAATGCACGTATTTGGTTGTATTTGAAGAGAACAAGAAACTACTTACAACTATCCAATATAATACTGTAGTATGCTCAATTCAACAATATTAAACATTCATTCATTAAACATGAGGATAGGACTTCATCTAAATCCTGAAATGAAGCTAAAGAACTTCCACTAGTTAGTGGACATTACAGTGAGTATCTGATAGATATCTGCAATTAAAGTAGTCTTCTAAAACGTAATAAAGTTCCTATTTTATCTTGCTTTTATGTCATTTCCCTGACTCAGTAGCATTTGACAATTGCAGCTCCTGTGCAATGGTAATGAAGGTTTGAACAGTCACCCAGGGAGCCACATGAAATATGCAGCAGGTCAGGCTATTATTTCATTCTAAGCCGCGTCTGCCCTACAGAAATTATTTTCCATTTATAGTTCTTTTGACTTCTTTATATTCTTTTGCATTATCAGCAATTTGTTCCACATTTCCTCTTGGAAACTTGCTTTTTGTAAGCGCAATTATTGAAGAACTCTTGCAACTAACCCATCAAACATTCTCCGTACTTTTAATGCCAATAAGATAATATTTTTATTTCCATAACATAATTAGAGTACAAATACTGTATTTTTCGGACTATAAGGCGCACTTAAAATTATTAAATTTTCTCAAAACTCGACAGTGCGACCAATAACCTCATGTACGGAAAACTTTGGTTGTGCTTACCGACCTCAAAGCTATTTGGTACATGGTGTAATGATAAAAGTAACCGGTAGATGGCAGTCACACATAAGAGATACATGTAGACTGCGATATGATGGCAGTCACACATAATAGATACGTGCAGACTGAAATATGATGGCAGTCACACATAAGAGATACGTGTAGACTTCAATATGATGGCAGTCACACATAAGAGATACGTGTAGACTGCAATATGATGGCAGTCACACATAAGAGATACGTGTAGACTGCAATATGATGGCAGTCACACATAAGAGATACGTGCAGACTGAAATATGATGGCAGTCACGCATAAGAGATACGTCCAAACCGAAATATGATGGCAGTCACGCATAAGAGACATGTGTAGACTGCAATATGATGGCAGTCACGCATAAGAGATACGTGTAGATTGCAACACGATGGCAGTCACACATAAGAGATACGCGTAGACTGCAATTGGATGGCAGTCACACATAAGAGATACGTGCAGACTGCAATTTGATGGCAGTCACACATAAGAGATACGTTTAGACTGCAATGTGATGGCAGTCACACATAAGAGATACGTGCAGACTGCAATATGATGGCAGTCACACATAAGAGATACGTGCAGACTGCAATATGATGGCAGTCACACATAAGAGATACGTGTAGACTGCAATATGATGGCAGTCACACATAAGAGATACATGCAAACTGCAATATGATGGCAGTCACACATAAGAGATACGTGTAGACTGCAATATGACTCAAGTAAACGACACCAACATTTTATGATAAAGTTAAGTTAAAGTTAAAGTACCAATGATTGTCACACACACACCAAAAATGGTGAAATGTTTCCTCCACATTTGACCCATCCCCTTGATCACCCCCTGGGAAGTCCAGAAGCTTCTTCTTTTTTCTACCTTCTTGTTATGTGACGTTCATCCTCCACTTTGCCGTTTGCAATATAAAGTAGTGTAAAGTTCTTATATCTGTCAGTAAACTCACCATGAAAGCACTAAAACATACCGGTGTAGTGACTTTACATTATTCATCCAAGGAACTTTAGTTATTAGAGAGTTCATTTCCGGCCTTATTGTTGTTTCCGGATGAGAAGACGCGGCTCCGTTATTGATTAAAGTAAAGTCTGAATGTCATTAAAACAGTTAGCGCCATCTTTTGACACTTATTCCACTCCCATCCTTGCACGCTACACCGCTACAACAAAGATGACGGGGAGAAGACGCTGTCGAAGTGGAGGCACGTAATTAGGAGTGCCTACAAAACAGCACATCCTGAAGAGACTGTCAGAAAGCGACTTGAAGATGGTGTGTAAAACATCATCCATGCAACATTTTGAGCAAAGAACCACCATCACATGTTATGTAGACCTCAAGGAAGTCTTTCATATTCACAAAATAATAATAATAATAATATGACTCCTTTAATGTGTCTTTTGTATGAAAAAGGATCAAAAACAGACCATTCATCTGCAGTGTTTCTTATAATCCGGTGCACCCTATGGTCTGGAAAATACGATACCTTTTGTTTTCAACTCTTCTTTGGTGTTGACGATGCATGCCCACGTTGACAAGTCTGTAAACTACTCAGTAGTTTTATTATAGTATTTATCATTTGTATTTTCTATTACCTATTGTATGATAAAGAAAAGGGTTTGCATAAGCTTTACTGTCTTCCACGTGGAGGTCTTCAGGCGTATGCAAATGTTTCCAGTCTTCACCTCCGTCCAAACATCCCAGCTGCCAAAGACGGGAACAATTCCTGGTTTTTGTTACAAAGGAACAAGTCGCTAAGCTCCTCTCTGGAGGCGACCACAAAGGAGAGAAAAGGCTACCGGGGGATCGGAAGGCAATGAGTGCATTAATTAAACATTTTTAAAATCAGCCCGGTCTGGCTCAATGTGCACACGGTCTTCAGTCCCAATAGGTCTTCTAGTACGACCCAGGCAGGGGTCAATTACCGCTGTCCTTTGGCCGTTAATGATCACATTTGTGACATCTGCTTCAGAGGAGGAACATTAATGAAATTGTCCTTGCTCACCACCAGGAACACTAGTTTGGTGGCAGGTGGTGTATCAAAATCAGGAGCTGAAGCACATGAGCACTTGGATTATAACGCTCATCTTCACATAATCCTTAATAGATCTATGATCTTATCGTGGCCACCATGTCTTCACCTAACAGCTGCCCAGCTCAACAAACAGGTTTGAAGGTTAAAGGATAATATTCAGTCCTTGTTTAAGGGGAACAACACTTATTTTTAAGTTTCATCTATCGTTAACAATTCTTATGTAAGAACACGTGGTTTTCTTTATTTTATACATTCTAACTCGTAAATAAAGGCTAGCAAAAGTCAGCTGGAAATGGAGCCGATGACGGTCGCTCTATTCCGCCTATAAAGCACTCTAAATAACATCCAAATACCTCCAATAGATAGATAGATAGATAGATAGTACTTTATTGATTCCTTCAGGAGAGTTCCTTCAGGAAAATTAAAATTCCAGCAGCAGTGTACAGAGTTGAGATCAATTTAAAAAAAAAGTAAAAAGTAAATAATGGGGGTTTAAAAGGAAACAAAATAGAGAAATATTACAAAAAGAATAAAAACAATGGGAATAACAATGTAACAGTAAAATAAGAATATAACAACAATATTGTCTTAAAAGGGACAAGCGGTAGAAAATGGATAGATGGATGGATGGATACACACTCTAAATATATGTAACGTAGCAACATTCATAATAACATGTAATATATACATGATGTAAGTATATATGTAGTATCTAGTAACATTCATAATAACATGTAATATATACATGATGTAAGTATATATGTAGTATCTAGTAACATTCATAATAACATGTAATATATACATGATGTAAGTATATATGTCATGTAGTAACATTCATAATAACATGTAATATATACATGATGTAAGTATATATGTCATGTAGTAACATTCATAATAACATGTAATATATACATAAAGTAAGTATATTTGTCATGTAGTAACATTCATAATAACATGTAATATATACATGATGTAAGTATATATGTAGTATCTAGTAACATTCATAATAACATGTAATATATACATGATGTAAGTATATATATGTATATGTAGTATCTAGTAACATTCATAATAACATGTAATATATACATGATGTAAGTATATATATGTATATGTAGTATCTAGTAACATTCATAATAACATGTAATATATAAACGATGTAAGTATATATGTAGTATCTAGTAACATTCATAATAACATGTAATATGTACATGATGTAAGTATATATGTAGTATCTAGTAACATTCATAATAACATGTAATATATACATGATGTAAGTATATACAGTATGTAGTATCTAGTAACATTCATAATAACATGTTATATATACATGATGTAAGTAAAGATGTAGTATTTAGTAACATTCATAATAACATGTAATATATACATGATGTAAGTATATATGTCATGTAGTAACATTCATAATAACATGTAATATATAAACGATGTAAGTATATATGTAGTATCTAGTAACATTCATAATAACATGTAATATATACATGACGTAAGTATATATGTCATGTAGTAACATTCATAATAACATATAATATATGCGTGATGTAAGTATATATGTAGTATCTAGTAACATTCATAATAACATGTAATACATACATGATGTAAGTATATATGTCATGTAGTCACATTCATAATAACATGTAATATTTACATATTTTGCTCATTTTAAGCATATGGCGGCGTATTCATTTCACAGACATCACAACGTTCTATTTTCCCTTCAACAACAACAAGACTACTAATCGTAGACCGTCAGTCCACCCCAGGGCAGCTGTGGCTACTGATGTAGCTTACCACCACCAGGTGTGAATGAATGTTGAGTCCCACTTCTCTGTGAGCGCTTTGAGTGTTTAGAAAAGCATGATATAAATCTAAGTTATTTATCTATTTATTTTTTAATCATAGCAGACTGGATGAGAGACAACAAAGACTACTTTGGGACAAATGATGATCTAGAAACTTCTATTTTTGAGCCTGAATATAAGGAGGATGATTACAAGTTTTAGGAACTTTGTGCTTTAGTCAACATTTAGCAGTCGTGCTAAGTGCTAAACAAGAAATACAAATGATCAACATAATAAAATATAATAATAATTAAAGCTGCAAGCAGCGATGGACGGGACTGAGTATATATGGAAGTGGCTGAGGAGAGGGAAGTCTGGGCTTCCCAGATTTAAGTTAGAACAACACACTACTTTGTATTATATTGTAGTTTTTACCTTGCATAACGTGTCTACTGACGGATATAAGCTAGAAAAACCCGATGCTAACCGCCCATTGAAAATACATGGGTATGGTTAGTACATGTAGCTACTATTAGCAAACAGATAGATTTACCAACTCGGCGTAATAGCTTAACATCGACACACTCTTTTGTCGCAACTCGGCCCTAATGGTCGAGTTGCCCTAATGGTTTACAATTAGTTATAAAAAGTTGGACGGTTGTTTTTACGATATGCAGGCAAACGACAACTTTAAAACATACCGGCTTAGCTCCAGTTTGGTGAGTTTTGAAGCATGTTAAGGTGGTCAAATTACAGCTCAAAGAGGCAAAGGTGAGTGTTTTTACAAAACTTTTGTTTTGAAGGGGGAATTGCAAACTTCCTGTTGATTTTTTCTGAAGGATGTCACAATATGAAATATAGGTCTAAGTGAGACCTACATACAGGTTTTTGTTTCATGTCGCTATGACATTCCTACTGAAAGTTACAGGCAGTTTTGTCTGTGTTTTCTTTGTAGGAGCAGTTTCGTCTGTGTTTTATTCCTAGGGGGCGCTAGAGCGCATATTTGAGTTTTGGGGTTAGTTTTTTTGATTAGATTGCAATGTTCGCCAGTCCTGATGGTGATTTTTGAAGCATGTTAAGGTGGTCAAATTACCACTCAAAGAGGCAAAGGTGAGTGTTTTGCAGACTTCTTGTTGATTTTTTCTGAAGGATGTCAGTATATGAAATATAGGTCTAAGTGAGACCTACATATAGTTTTTTGTTTCATTTCGCTATGACATTCCTACTGAAAGTTGCAGGCGGTTTTGTCTGTGTTTTCTTCCTAAGAGCAGTTGTGTCTGTGTCTTATTCCTAAGGGGCGCTAGAGCGCAATTTTGAGTTTTGGGGTTAGTTTTTTTGATTCGATTGCAATGTTCGCCAGTCCTGATGGTGAGTTTTGAAGCATGTTAGGGAGTCAAATTACAGCTCAAAGAGGCAAAGGTGAGTGTTTTTACAAAACTTTTGTTTTGAAGGGGGAATTGCAAACTTCCTGTTGATTTTTTTCCGAAGGATGTCAGTATATGAAATATAGGTCTAAGTGAGACCTACATATAGTTTTTTGTTTCATGTCGCTATGACATTCCTACTGAAAGTTACAGGCAGTTTTGTCTGTGTTTTCTTCATAGGAGCTGTTGTGTCTGTGTCTTGTTCCTAGGGGGCGCTAGAGCGCAATTTTGAGTTTTGGGGTTAGTTTTTTTGATTCGATTGCAATGTTCGCCAGTCCTGATGGTGACTTTGAAGCATGTTTAGGTGGTCAAATTACAGCTCAAAGCTGCAGAATAATGATAAAGAAAGAATAAAACACTACAAATTCAATAGGGTCCTCTGTCCCAAAGGGACATTCGGTCCCTAATAATAATAATAATTGTTGGCGGTTTTTGGTTGTTTTTTTAGAGGGTGTAATGGGTGTAGTCCCATTATCTGCATGGTTAGCCATATTTTCTGACTTAAAAAAAGAAAAAGGTGTGTTCTTGTCGTACATATTGTGACAATTCCCCCACAGCTTGACAGAAGATGGGGATCCCAGATATGTTTATGTCCGTGTGTGAGGACCAGACAGTCCGGCCCCAGAGTCATTGATTGGTGCCAGGCGGGCCTGACCTTCTTATATCTTACAAGCCCACCAAATCAGCCAGGTGGCTCCAGTGATCTGCTCCACCCGCAAACACACACACACACACTCCATCGATCAGGACTCTCAGGACCACGGAGACATGGCCGCTTATCAGCAGCGGGGTGAAGATAGACCTTGTGCAGAGAGAGTCCGTCTTCCTCGCCTGGGATTGCGTGATGCACGGCAGCCAGTGAGGACATGAAAGGGAGTTTGGGAAACATGAATCCAAATGAAGACAAGAAGGATGAACAACAACAGAACATGTCGCCAGGTTCTGACTGTGGTGTAGAGTTACACAGATCGGATTATTGATCAACCGAGACCGACTGATCTCAAAGGACAGGTCTCCTTATTTTATCCTTTTTGAATGTATTTAAATGTATAATAGACCGTACTTATATTATTCACAAGTGGTTAGTGCTGTATAATAGCCTGCGTTTATGTTATTCAAATGTGAATAATGCTGTATAATAGCCTGTATTTATATTATTCACATGTGAATAATCCTGTATAATAGCCTGTATTTATATTATTCACATGTGATTATTGCTGTATAATAGACTGTATTTATATTATTCACATGTGATTATTGCCTTATAATAGACTGTATTTATGTTATTCACATACAAATAATGCTGTATTTATGTTATTCACATGTGTATAATGCTGTATAATAGACTGTATTTATATTATTCACATGTGAATAATGCTGTATAATAGCCTGTGTTTATGTTATTCACGTATAAATAATGCTGTATAATAGCCTGTGTTTATGTTATTCACATATAAATAATGCTGTTTAATAGACTGTATTTATGTTATTCACATGTGAATAATGCTGTATAATAGACTGTATTTATATTATTCACATGTGAATACTGATGTAAAATAGACTGTATTCATGTTATTCACATGTGAATAAAGTTGTATAATAGCCTGTGTTTATGTTATTCACATGTGAATAATGCTGTATAATAGACTGTAGTTATGTTATTCACATGTGAATAATGCTGTATAATAGACTGTATTTATATTATTCACATGTGAATACTGTTGTATAATAGACTGTATTTACATTATTCACATGTGAATATTGCTGTATAATAGACCGTATTTATATTAATCACATGTGAATACCGATGTATAATAAACTGTATTTATATTATTCACATGTGAATAATGCTGTATAATAGACTGTATTTATATTATTCACATGTGAATACTGATGTAAAATAGACTGTATTTATGTTATTCACATGTAAATAAAATTGTATAATAAATTGTATTTATATTATTCACATGTGAATACTGATGTAAAATACACTGTATTTATGTTATTCACATGTGAATAAAGTTGTATAATAAACTGTATTTATATTATTCACATGCAAATAATGTTGTATAATAGACTCTATTCATATTTTTCACATGTGAATAATGCTGTATAATATACTGTATTTATATTATTCAGATGTGAATACTGATGTAATATAGACTGTATTTACATTATTCAGTATATCTGAGACACCTTTATATTTACTTTTTATGCCAAAATACGTCCATTCTCCCTTTTCTGTCTTCACACTGTGTCTGCTTGTAAGTACTCTGTGTGTGTGCGCTGCCGAACATGCTCCTCTGCTCATACAACCAGCATTGGCACGACATGACGACGACGGGGCACTGGTACTTTTTTCATTATTAAGGCGGTACTATGCTAGTACCGTTATACTGTTCAACCCTAAAGTGAGGCAGTAAGCAAGTTGAGTTTTTGTACAAGCAGCACAGAAACAAAATGGTTATTTCCTGTATTTCCTTCTGAATCCTTTCATCGCCAAGGTTATTACTGCGTCTTATCCGTCCCAAACACAGACATTCCTCGGGGATGAAGGGTGAGACCGTGGCACCCGTCAACAGAAGGACTCCATTTCAAGGTGACTTAAGTCTTCAACAAGGTTGCTTTTCCCATGACGAGTCCATTGTGGCTTCTCAGAAGTTCCATCGGCTTTTAACTCTCGCTGTGGGCCAATATGTCATATGACAAAATTATAAATAAACAATTAGGTTTGCAGGAGTATATTTTTTCAGACCAGGTGCCAACATTCACTACATCATGCTTCAGAGTCACACGCAGGATTCCCACAGGAATGAGGCGAAAACCAACTCGGACCTGCTGCATGAGAACAGTTCTTCAGAATAAAGTGCAAACACGTTATGACTTCAGGGGTTCAAATGAGATCTTTTAAATTAAATTTAAACGTTTTTTTATTAGAGCGTAAACTAGTTGTACTATTATTTTACACATTTTATAGGACACTGAATTTAGGGATTGTATTAGCTGTAAACCAAGGGTGTTCAAACTGTTGGGCCTTAGGGCCACATTGGGCAAAAAAAATTAAATAAAACAAATAAAGGAAAATTTAAAAGAAAAAAAAAAAAAAGAAAAAAAAAATATATATATATATATATATAAACTTAATGGAATTATTTAACAATAATATAATTGTATATTAAGAGTATATGAAAGTTGGACTCCTACATTGTTTACTTCCGCGACAACTTCCTTAAAGTTTTGTAACCAATCAGAACTTTCAAGCAGCTCAAATGTGCCAAACATGAAAAGTGTGCAGACTGTTTTGGATTTTTCCCATCATGCTTTGTAATGGATATAAATGGGTGTCATTCTGACATTTTTGTAATATCCACAAACTGTGTTGTGTGGATTCTGTGTTACTACGATTTTTTTTTTCCACCATGACAAGGTACGGTTGTTTGCATTGGGTCATATAAGTAAAGCAAATAAAGCACTTGTTTTTATATTTCAAACGACGTCCACAGTTTCAAAAAGAAAACTGAAATGTGGACTCGTCAGACCACAGAACACTTTTCCACTTTGTATCAGTCCATGTTGAGCTCGGGCCCAGCGAAGCTGGCGGCGTTTGTGGGTGTTGTTGATAAATGACTTTGGCTTCGAAAAGTAGAATTTTAACTTGCACTTACAGATGTAGCGACCAACTGTAGTTACTGACAGTGGTTTTCTGGAGTGTTCCTGAGCCTATGGGGTGATATCCTTTACACACTGATGTCGCTTATTGATGCAATACCGCCTGAGGGATCCAAGGTCACGGGCATTCAATGTTACCTGCAATGATTTCTCCACATTCTCTGAAACTTTTGATGATATTACAGACCTTAGATGGTGAAATCCCTAAATTCCTTGCACTAGAAATGTTGTTCTTGAACAATTTGCTCAGGCATTTGTTGACAAAGTGGTGACCCTCAACCCGTCCTTGTTTGTGAATGACTGAGCATTTCATGGAAGCTGCTTTTATACCCAATCATGGCACCCACCTGTTCCCAATTAGCCTGTTCACCTGTGGCATGTTCCAAATAAGTGTTTGATGAGCATTCCTCAACTTTCTCACTCTTTTTTTGCCACTTGTACCAGCTTTTTTTGAAACATGTTGCAGGCATCAACTTCCAAATGAGCAAATATTTGCAAAAAATAAGAAGGTTTTCCAGTTTGAATGTGCAATATCTTGTCTTTGTAGTCCATGGGTGTCAAACTCTGGCCCGTGGGCCAAATTTGACCCGCCAGGTAATTTAATTTGGCCCTTGAGGCAATATCAAATTAACATTAGAGCTGGCCTGCCGCTGTAACACCGCATTCACCACGAATACGCATACCCGTCAACCCTCCCGATTTTCCTGGGAGACTCCCAAAGTTCAGTGCCCCTCCCGAATTCCTCCCGATTTCCACCTGGACAATAATATTGGGGGCGGGCCGTAAAAGCACTGCCTTTGGCGTTCTCTACATGTCGCCACGTCTGCTTTTCCTCCATACAAACACATAATATATGTGGCTCATACACACACACACACACACAAGTGTATGCAAGGCATACTTGGTCAACAGCCATACAGGTCACACTGAGGGTGGCCGTATAAAGAACTTTAACACTGTTACAAATATACGCCACACAGGGACCCCAAAGCAAACAAGAATGACAAACACATTTCGGGACAACATCCGCACCGTAACACAACATAAACACAACCGATCAAATACCCAGAACCCCTTGCATCCCTAACTCTTCCGGGACACTACAATATACACCCCCACTACCATCAAACCCCGCCCCAACTCAAAAACGCTGCCGAAAAGAGGCATTCAATTTGTATTTTTATTTTATTTGGTATGCCATTGATATTTTCTAATTATTTTTATTTTTAACTGGATTTTGCATGTGACTATAAAGTTATATAAGCCTTGCTTGGTCAATATTCAATGCAAAACTTTTTTGGGTCCCTATTAAAGGATTAATTTGTTCAACCTCGGCCCGCGGCTTCGTTCAGTTTTAAATTTTGGCCCGCTCTGTATTTGAGTTTGACACCTCTGTTGCAGTCTATTCAATTGAATGTAAGTTGAAAGGGATTTGCAAATAATTGTGTTCTGTTTTTATTTACAATTTACACAAGGTGTCTAATTCACTGCTTTTGTAAAATAAACAGACTGACAAACCAAGTGTTCTCTAGTTTTCAACATGACTGAATCAGAATGTTTAACATTGTTATAAATGTTTCCACTTTCTATAATAGTTATTGAAATAAGTTGGTCCACAGTCAAGGGTCCGTCCTTGTCATTTGTTCTACCCCGGAGCTGTCTTCCGAACCCTGCAGGGTTCATCTTTGACCTGGTATCTGGTGCTTCTGCAGCCCAGCCAGAAACCTGACCGGAGTCGGTCCAATTAGTAGTCTTTAAACACAAATTGCAGTCCATTCCCAGAGCTCTTAATTCAATTGTAAGGATGGGGAAGCATCTTATTGGCCTTGCTGAGTGATGGCCGTGAGCAAAACTCTGCAGAGGAATCAGACATGCATTCCTGGGTTGAGACCCTGGCAGCTCTGCACAAACATGCTCCATGTGGTCGGAATGATGCGCGTATGAAGGGTCAACGTTTGGCTGCCATGGCACTGTTTGGACAGGACTCCAACAATCAAGTCCACCTCGGTCCGTCCCGACTGGGCTGCGACTCACATTTGTTCGGTATTAACGTGCGAGGCGCGGGTTCCCCACTCCACGCTGTCCAAATATTTAGGTGAGCTTTAAGATAACGACTGATCTTAGAGAACATGCTGGTCCGAGTTGGGGAGTGTGTATTTTATTTAGTAGGAGCAGTACTGACCAGAGATCATGAGAAGACTCAAGTTGACTTCCTGCTCTGGGGTCCAATTATTGAGTTTTTCAAGATTCAGGATTCAGGATGCTTTATTATTGTCCATTCTTTAACATGTACATGACACATAAGAACTGAAATTACATTTCGGGCACAGTCCCACTAAGAGCAGACATACGTTACAGGGAGACAAGAACAGGACCGCCAATGGAACAGCCACTTATGCCGCTCCTTACAGTGATCCAATGAAAAAGGTGATATTGGGAAAGGGGGAAAGGGTAAAAAATATCAGTCAAAGGCTGGACTCTTGGGAGGGGGTCCAGACTGAGTCCAAGGGAAAAAACCTAATTTGCCATAGCACGGACACAGAGCAGGCAAGTCATTGTCTGGACTACTAAAAAAAAACGACATCTTAATTTACGATTTGACTCCCTCGAATGGCCTTGATGCAATCAGTAACAGGCTGTTCTGAAGAACTCCCCCGAGGACTCCTCAAAGATGGACGCTTTTGACCTTCCTTTTTTTCAACAACACCTGGTGTCGAACTTTGAGATCGGCCCCAGTCCATAAAAAACTTTTCAACATCTCACCCAAGTTAATTGGGCATACATGCTCGCACACGCCCCTCCCCAAATCAACGCCTTCACCACTGCTTAATTCCTCCGAGGTTGTGGATGGCTGAGGAGCGCTTTATAGCGTCAGCCGGCCTCCAGGGCCCCAACTCCCCCATCCCTCTGTTGTGAGTTGTTGTGATTACATGTACCATGTTTATGTGTGCCATGCTATGGGAGATTTTTTCCTCAGACTCAGTCTGGACCCCTCCTGAAGATCCAACCCTAGACTGACAATTTTTTAAACTCTTCCCCCTTTCCCAATGTAACCTTTTTTCTCACCTTTTTTAAGGAGCACCATAAGTTGCTGATCCGTTGGCGATCCCGTCTTATCCCCTTGTAATGTATGTCTGCTCTTAGTGGGACTGTGCTGGAAATGTCATTTCAGTTCTTGGGTGTCTTGTACATGTTAAGAATGGACAACAATAAAGCTGCTGTCTGCTGTCACATAAACATCCATCCATCCATCATCCATCCGTCCATCTTCTTCCGCTTATCTGAGGTGGGGTCGCGGGGGAAGCAGTCTAAGCATTGAACCCCAGACTTCCCTTACCCTAGCCACTTGGTCCAGCTCTTCCCGGGGGATCCCGAGGCGTTCCCAGGACAGCCGGGAGACATAGTCTTCCTAACGCGTCCTGGGTCTTCCCCGTGCCCGAAACATCTCCCTAGGGAGGCGTTCGGGTGGCATCCTGACCAGATGCCCGAACCACCTCATCTGGCTCCTCTCCATGTGGAGGAGCAGTGGATTTACTTTGAGTTCCTCCCGGACGACAGAGCTTCTCATCCTATCTCAAAGGGAGAGACCTGCCACCTGTCGGAAGAAGCTCAGTTCGGCCGCTTGTACCCGTGATCTTGTCCTTTCGATAATACCCCAAAGCTCATGACCATAGGTGAGGATGGGAACGTAGATCGACCGGTATATTGAGAGCTTTGCCTTCTGGCACAACCGATCGATACAGTGTGCGCATTACAACAACTCGCAACCGAGGGGGAGGAGAGTTGGGGCCCTGGAAGCCGGCCTGCTGCTATAAAGCGCTACTCAGCCGTCCATCAACCCGGAGGGGAATCAATTGGAGGTGAAGGCGTGGGGTGGGGGTGAGGAGAGTGTTTGTGTATATGCCCGTTGTCTTTGGGTGTAGTGGTGTTGTGTCTATAGGCCTGGGGCCGGTCTTCTTGCAATGCAGGCAAAGTTCGACTTCTAGGTGTTGTTGAGAAGGGAGGGAGAGTCCTCGGGGGGATGTTTACAGAACAGCCTGCTCTTGTTGTTGCATCAAGGCCATTCAAGGGAGTCAAATCGTAGATTAGGATTTTGTTTTCCTGCGAGCGTGTCCATTATATACGTCCATGTTGGCTCCCATATCCAGTTGTTCCCTTTCAGCTAGCTTCTCCATGATGTGATCCATCTTGCGATTCAGTTCAGAAATTGCCCCAGACTGTGATCCCACAGCCCGGCCCAAACCTTCCATCACGACGAACAGCCTTTGGGCTCCTTGAGTGGTTGCGATCGTCTTACGAATTTGACGATTCACCAAAACAATGCCGAGCCTAATCAGCAGGTGCCCCGCGATCACGGTTCCAAATAGGTAGATGTCTTCCACATTCTCGATGGAATGGACTGAGACGCACATGATTCTCCATTAGTCCCAGGAATGTCTCATCTAGCCTGCATCAGTGGTTCCATCAGGGCAGACAGGCTCCCCAGAACCTCCTTTGTCAATGGAGTCGAGAGTCCAGCTGATCAATTCCATGTCTGATGTTTAGATTTGGAGGACAGTGCATAGAAAGAGGCTTCAAAAAAAGTGTAGACAAGACAAGAGAAAGAGCAAGCAAGGAGAAGACGGGAGGAGAAACTAATGCGATCACCCTCAAAACGCTCCGATATTCATATCAAATATTCACATCATACATCTTGCAGTATCTTTCTATAGTTGTTCTATTCGATATATATATTTTGGTTTTACTTAATGCAGTGTTTTTCAACCTATTTTGAGGCAAGGCACATTATTTTCATTGAAAAAATCCAAAAAACAAAAAACAAAATGACGGCTAGTTGAGCAGCAATCGTGTTCCCATGTTTAGTTTTTACTAATTTTTACTAATTGTTTTTTATCTAGTCTGCACTTTGTTATTATTATTATTATTATTGGCTTTTATCTAGTTTGCACTTTGTCTGTATTACTTCTATTATCATTATTATAGACTCATTTTTTTACTATTATTTTTATTTTCCTATTTTAATGATGTTGGATCTATGTTGTTGTTGTTGTTATTGGGGACAAGTTTTGTAAATTAGCTTTGGCTACAAACACTATGATGCATACATTGGATAACTGTTTCAGATGTTAATGTTTTTTGTATCTGTTCCTATTTCAAATAAACCTTAACCTTCCTCTTGTGTTAGCTTTCTGTTACCATCTCTTATGTTAACGGGTCGGTTTTTGACCCATGTCTTAAATCAGCTGTAAAATACACTAAAAACAATTATCTATCATCCAATTTGTTTCTCATCTCTTGGTTACCTCATTAGGCTTCCTTATCCTTGAAAATATTGGTTTTAATATTTTTGGTTTGGGCCATTGGGCCTTTTTTTGTCAGTATACCCCTCGATTTCAATTTTTAAAAATGGTAAAACGAACCTCAAGAGAATCATGTTGTGTTACCTAATTATTACTAAGGGGTATTAGAACACATCTCTTAAATAAATGTGTTTTATTTATTTTTTCATTTTAAGAATTTTAACTATAGTAACATCGATGGTGTTACGGGTCAATTTCGACCCATATATATTTACTTCAAGAAAAAGGCTAAAAAGTATTTTTTTTCAGCAACAGAAATCCAATATCAAACAAACAACAACCAATCAAGCAAATGAAACCAAGAGAAATAGATTACTAGTTCCAAAACTAATAAAAAAACAAAATCAGAGTGGCAAAAAGTGACACTTTTAGTGTCCGTCTTTTGTTTGTTTGTGTACAGGATAACAAGGTAAAATGAGAATCCACTAAAGCTC
Organism: Nerophis ophidion; assembly: GCF_033978795.1. Classification (NCBI taxonomy): domain Eukaryota; kingdom Metazoa; phylum Chordata; class Actinopteri; order Syngnathiformes; family Syngnathidae; genus Nerophis; species Nerophis ophidion. The sequence goes on along the minus strand of NC_084623.1, from coordinate 4,053,159 downwards.
ACATGATTGGGAGAGGAGCTGGCTGTCAGTGTGTTCAGTTTTGGCTCTTATCATTGCTTTATCATCTTATTTTTATAACTGGGTCGAAACCGACCCTAACAACACCAATGGCATAATTTCTACCAGAGCATTTTATAATTTAGTGAAAAAAATTAAAATATTTTATTTTGTTGACAAAGAGGTTCCTGACAAAGTCAAAAAGCTTTGATGCAAAAAAATAAATGTATGTGGTGTTTTTATGCATTTAAAAACTAAAACGGGTCGGTACCGACCCTAACACAAGACGAAGGTTAATAATAATAATAATAATAATAATCCAAAAAACATAAACAGCCGACATTGACAGTAAAAATACGTTCTCGCAATTGTTGGATATAAATTCAAAGCATAACCAAGCATGCATCACTATAGCTCTTGTCTCAAAGTAGGTCTAGAGTCACCACCTGTCACATCACACTGTGACTTATTTTGAGTTTTTTGCTGGTTTTCTTAGTATAGTGTTTTAGTTCTTGTCTTGCGCTCTTATTTTGTTGTTGACTGTCATGTCATGTACGGATGTACTTTGTGGACGCCGTCTGCTGCTCCACACGCTGTAAGTCTTTGCTGTCGTCCAGCATTCTGTTTTTGCTTATGCAACCGTCCTGGTTCTGCACAGTGATGAGGCTTTTTCCACTGTTCTCCACGCGCTCAGCCATGTAAAACTTTTCTGTTAGGGGAAGAAGGGAGGGGCTACACAACCCTGAAGACTACAGGAGCTCAGGAGGGACAAACATTTATCAAACCACCCTCTCATAGGCGAGCAGAAAGGAGGAAATATTTGAAGATGAAATAAATAACAAAGGTGTATTTTAAGTCTGTTACATTTACTTTGCAGCCAGTTCAGTTTTAGTTCCGTTTTGCGTAGCTATACCTAATTTTCAACGCCTTTTCCCGCTGTCGTCTGCATACTGTGCTCACAACCAACCATGTTCCCGACATCCACAAATCAATCAATCAATCAATGTTTATTTATATAGCCCCAAATCACAAATGTCTCAAAGGACTGCACAAATCATTACGACTACAACATCCTCGGAAGAACCCACAAAAGGGCAAGGAAAACTCACACCCAGTGGGCAGGGAGAATTCACATCCAGTGGGACGCCAGTGACAATGCTGACTATGAGAAACCTTGGAGAGGACCTCAGATGTGGGCAACCCCCCCCCCCCCTCTAGGGGACCAAAAGCAATGGATGTGGAGCGGGTCTAACATGATACTGTGAAAGTTCAATCCATAGTGGCTCCAACACAGCCGCGAGAGTTCAGTTCAAAGCGGATCCAAGACAGCAGCGAGAGTCCCGTCCACAGGAAACCATCTCAAGCGGAGGCGGATCAGCAGCGTAGAGATGTCCCCAACCGATACAGGCGAGCGGTCCATCCTGGGTCTCGACTCTGGACAGCCAGTACTTCATCCATGGTCATCGGACCGGACCCCCTCCACAAGGGAGGGGGGGACATAGGAGAAAGAAAAGAAGTGGCAGATCAACTGGTCTAAAAAGGAGGTCTGTTTAAAGGCTAGAGTATACAAATGAGTTTTAAGGTGAGACTTAAATGCTTCTACTGAGGTAGCATCTCGAACTGTTACCGGGAGGGCATTCCAGAGTACTGGAGCCCGAACGGAAAACGCTCTATAGCCCGCAGACTTTTTTTGGGCTCTTGGAATCACTAATAAGCCGGAGTCTTTTGAAGGCAGATTTCTTGCCGGGACATATGGTACAATACAATCGGCAAGATAGGCTGGAGCTAGACCGTGTAGTATTTTATACGTAAGTAGTAAAACCTTAAAGTCACATCTTAAGTGCACAGGAAGCCAGTGCAGGTGAGCCAGTATAGGTATATATGTATGTATATATGTATATAAAGGTATATACAGTATAGGTATATATGTATGTATATATGTATATAAAGGTATATACAGTATAGGTATATATGTATGTATATATGTATATAAAGGTATATACAGTATAGGTATATATGTATGTATATATGTATATAAAGGTATATACAGTACAGGCGTAATACGATCAAACTTTCCTGTTCTTGTCAAAAGTCTAGCAGCCGCATTTTGTACCAACTGTAATCTTTTAATGCTAGACATGGGGAGACCCCAAAATAATACGTTACAGTAGTCGAGACGAGACGTAACAAACGCATGGATAATGATCTCGGCGTCTTTAGTGGACAAAATGGAGCGAATTTTTGCGATATTACGGAGATGAAAGAAGGCCGTTTTAGTAACGCTTTTAATGTGTGACTCAAAGGAGAGAGTTGGGTCGAAGATAATACCCAGATTTTTTACCGAGTCGCCTTGTTTTATTATTTGGTTGTCAAATGTTAAAGTTGTATTATTTAATAGAGGTCGGTGTCTAGCAGGACCGATAATCAGCATTTCCGTTTTTTTGGCGTTAAGTTAAGTTAGCTACCTGCTGCCACCTACTGACATGGAAGAGTATTACACGGTTACTCTAGACAGCACCGACACTCAACAAGGGCACGTTATTCGCGGATTATAATTACTGGTTTGCAAAAAAATATTTGTAACCCAATTAGGTGAAATGACCTCACCAGACTGTATCTCACGGCACACTAGTGGAAAAAACACTGACTTAATGGAAGTCTCCTGGTGTGAGTTGATGGTATTTGATTCCCTTATTTATGCGTTTGATATTCTCGTTTGTGTTGTGCAAACAAGGTTGTATGGTTAATGTTGTTGTGCCTGCAGGCTCACGAAAAAAGCATAGCTTATGCTCAAAATGTCCTAATTAGTTGCATGGGGAGATGACTGTATTTTTTACTCAAATGTAAATGTAGGTCTTTATTATGTATGTTTCATAATGCAAGCGGGACCGATTTGTGACCGCATAATTCCTATTAAATATTGAACAAAGTCGTACAAATAAAACTATCTAGTGAATAGCACTACCATTGTAAGATTTGAACAAGGCTACAGTAAAGCCCAACATTTCTCTTAGTTGGTTAGTTTTTTACTTTGCAAAATAAATCAAATAAAATCATGAATCATTAATGCATGCAAATATGTTTTTAATTGTGAGCCCTGGGACGTTGAGGCCAAATGTGATATTGGTTTTAAGATTCAGCTGTTTGGGTTCAGGCGGAGTAGCAGACGTGACAAAAGCAAGCTCAACAGCAGCAGAAAATAGAACATTGTTGGAAAAGTGATTGTTGGCGTTCAGTTCAAAATAGTTGCGTCAAAAATGACAAATAGTTGAAAGTCGAGACAAAGAAAGTTGTGAATGTGACATAACGTACACCAAATACCGTATTTCCTTGAATTGCCGCCGGGGCGCTAATTAATTTAAAACCTCTTCTCACTCCGGCACTTACCAAAGGCATGCAGTAAATTTAGGCCTGCGCTTATAAATTTGAGTGTGATGTAAGGATACCATCATGAAAAGCACATTTAATAAAAAAAAAGTTATTATGGTCTTACCTTTACTTATAAATGAAGTCCATGCACAGCTCCTTCTGATCAAAAGCATCCATAACTTGTTTATAGAAGTCTTCCTTATCTTTCTTCAGTTTTAAAAGTCTCTCCGTCTCGATGGAGATCTTCCTTTATTACCTCCTGCTTCCATTGAAAGTCCACTTTAGAAAACTGTTTTCTTTTAGATATGTAATCCTCCATGTTAAAAGTGCAAGCGAGAGGAAAAACTAAAGGATCGCTGCTCACTCTTGCTGCTTGTTGTCACTTCTTCTGCAGCTGAGTAGTCGCAAGAAGGATCACTAGCGCCCTCTACCACCAGGAGGTGGGAGACATTTAATGACTCATATTTGACACACGCAGCTACGGTATATTAATAAAACATAGCTGCTTACTGTTCTTTTTAGCATATTCAATAGCTTGGACCTTAAATCCTACTGAATAGCTCTTAATCTTCTTCCCTTTATGCGATTTCAAATGATTGAAATCAGCCTCCTCCATTTTGAAAATGATGACAGGTGAAGTGTCACTCGTGACGTGACGAGTTTGACCCGGTGGAAATTCTAGGCATATGCTAATTATTTGGCGAAACAAGTTTGACCCGGCGGAAATTCTAGACATGCGCTAATAAAAATAATATTTTGCGGAACAATTTTGACCCAGCGTTAATCCTGAGCATGCGCATACTAAAAACCCGTTGGCAATTCTAGAAAATACAGTAACCCACTGCAACTTGAGAAGGTAACATTACAATATTTAAAGTAGCGGGTCGCATGGTGATAACGGTTCTGTCCTCCCAGGATGCAACAGACTCTGGACACAGCGTGCAGGTAGGAACAAATGATTTATTCTTGAAATAAATCAGACGGGAACAAAGATAAACGTGCTCATAGCAGGGAAAGCCAATACTAAAGGGGCTAGCGTGGGAGCTCGCAAGTAAAAGAGCCAAGCGTGGAACTTTGCAGGTACAGAGCAGGTAACAAAAGTCGTCATCCATTGCAAAAAGCAATTTAGGAAGCCAGGCCGAGTAAGGCCAGGGCATAGACTAAATAGCCCTCTGATTAGTGCCCGGGCGACAGGTGTGCGTCCCGAACACTAACCAGAGGCAGGTGAAGGTAATCTGTCGTCATGGCAACTGAGACACACAAACTCAAAAGGAGCTGAGAACACAAGTGAACCGAAAACGTAACCGGACTACGATCCGGGCAGCGGATCATAACAGTATGAATATTTTGGGTTTCTAACAATTCCGATTCCTGGGGTGTCGATTTGATGCAGAATCGTATATTGATTAAACATGATTCTGGCGAATTATATAATTTTGTAGAAGGATGATCGTCAGAGATGGCCTGAAAATGTCACGCCTATGGTTCATGTTTTGTTTTGGTCATGCTATGTTTAGTTTTTTGGACATTTAGTTTTGTTTTGCATTTCCTTGTTTGTCTTGCCATGCAAACTGATTTAGTTTTCTGTCATGTCTGATCATGAGTTTTGTACGGCCATATTACCCTGAGCATACCCAATCTCATCTGATCTCAAAGCTAAGCAGAGTTTGGCCTTGTTAGTACTTGGATGGGAGACTGCCTAGGAATACCAGGTGCTTTTGACCCTTTGATCTCTAAGTTCCTTTTTTTTCACTCCCTGTTTTGTAACCATGACAACCAATCAGTTCACCTGTCTTGTCTCACACCTGTTTTCACTTATCATGTTCATTATTTAAGCCACAGTTACCAGGTAGTCAGTTTGGCAACATCACCTCATTCACGCCCTCGTTTATCTGCTTCATGCCTTGCCATGCTGTCCATTTTGTCCACGTAAGTTTTTGTTATTCATGCCACTGCGCAAGTGTTTTTGTTTCATGTTTGTAGTTTATAGTCTTTGTGCTAGTCTTTTGTTTCATGGCCCAGTTTTTTTTTTTTGTACAGCCATTGTGCGCGCTTTTTGTTGGTTCCTGTTTTTAGTTTTAGTGTTAAAATAAAGATGTCTTTACCTTCACGCCGTTTCCACTCCATTCGCTTTGCACCTCGGGAAAACAAACCAAGACCAAGTCCAAGCCTGACAGAAAATAGTTTTCAAAAGGTATTATTATATATATATATATATATATATATATATATATATATATATATATATATATATATATATATATATATATATATATATATATATATATATATATGTATATATATATATATATATATGTATATATATATATATATATATATATATGGGCTTCACGGTGGCAGAGGGGTTAGTGCGTCTGCCTCACAATACGAAGTTCCTGCAGTCGTGGGTTCAAATCCAGGCTCGGGATCTTTCTGTGTGGAGTTTGCATGTTCTCCCCGTGACTGCGTGGGTTCCCTCCGGGTACTCCGGCTTCCTCCCACTTCCAAAGACATGCACCTGGGGATAGGTTGATTGGCAACACTAAATGGTCCCTAGTGTGTGAATGTTGTCTGTCTATCTGTGTTGGCCCTGCGATGAGGTGGCGACTTGTCCAGGGTGTACCCTGCCTTCCGCCCGATTGCAACTGAGATAGGCGCCAGCGCCCCCGCGACCCCGAAAGGGAATAAGCGGTAGAAAATGGATGGATGGATGGATATATATATAAAATATATATATATGTATATATATACACACATATGTATATATACATACATGTATACATATATGCATACATATGTATGTATTAATGATAATGATTAGTATTTATTTGATTTTATCGTTTTTTGTGAATTATGAATTGCTTTGAAATTGGGAAGAAAAAAAATCGTGATTCGGATGTGATTTTAATTTCTTTTTTGTGCACCCCTAATTCAAAATGCCCAAAAAAAGAAGTGTAAAGAGAAAAAATATTTTTGTAGACTATTTTTTATTCCTTTTTATAATTCAAAAAATCAAAAAGATCTGTAGCAAAAACTTAGATTTTCCAGGCAGCCAATCTTTATGCCTCCGAGACCATTCCTCGGGCTTACTCCTTATCTTTGTCACACCGCGGTGAGGGATGTCTTGTTTTGGGTTTTTTGTCTTATAGTTTTAATTTGAAAAGTAACTCTCCTCTGGTTTCAGGTCACTTGTCCTTCCTTTTGTGTCATCAGTCTGACGTCATCCCTGTTCTCTGATTGTTTCCAGCTGTTCACTATTACCTTCATGTGTTTATAAGCTCACTCCTTCCTTTGTTCTGTGCCAGATTGTCTGGTTTATTGGTGCTCTCTAGCGTCCATGTCTTTGTCCATGCCTTGCCTTGTCTTGTGTTTATGTCCCTTGATCCTGAACCCCTTTGTGAATATTTTGAGTTTTCCTTTTTTCCTCCTCAGCAGAGTGATTTTGATTATTTAGTTATTCAGCCGCAGTGGTAAGTTTCAGTTAAGTTTTTCATTCATTCCTCAACTTTTTGAGTGACTATTTTTTGTTAAATATTTTATTAGATTAGTTAGTGTAGAATTTTTCATAGATGTTGTTTTGGTCCTCCTGTTGGAGCGCTTTTTGTTGAATACTGTTTATAGTTCCTCTTTACTTTTCTGATTTTCGGTTGTTCCTTCTTTTTCTGGAACCTTATCGCCGAGTAGTTTATTTTTGTGATTATAGATGTTTTTTCTTGACTCGGGAGGTAAAAGGAAATTGTCAAAATAAAAGCCTGTCTAAAGTCCCAAATCTGCATCTGAGTCCACATCCTATTATCAAAGCCTGACAATCTTGGAGAAGAAGTATTCTGCCCTTACAGAACAGTAGCGTACACACCATCTTCAAACCCAATAAAAGGCATAGAGGAACACATTGACCCTGCTTTGGCACTTTAATTCAATTAGCAGCAGCCTTACAGAATAACAATACCAAACTGAGTATTCTACTACCTGCTTCTTAATGCTCAACCTGCAAGTGCCTCCTTTCCTTTAGACCAGGGGGACAGACGCCTACAACGCACAGAAAATACAAATATTCAGTCTAAGCCTGGGACCCTGGAGAAGGGGTCCAGACTGAGGGCAAGGATGTAAAAACCTCATAGCCATGGCATACATAAACATGTGTGTGTAAGAGGGAAACATCAAAGGACATTAAAAGAGCAGAGTTGATCCAACCAGACATTTCTACACACAGCCACAAAAGTAAAACAAAAACAACAAAAAACATATACACTGTGTTGGTTTCTGCAGTGTTCCATGCCATCGTCTTCAGGGGTGGGGGGAGCATGGCCGGATTCTGGGCGTTTCTGGGTGTTGTTGATGAATGGCTTTCGCTCTGCATAATAGAGTTTTAACTTGCACTTACAAATGTAGCGACCAACCGTAGTTACTGACAGTGGTTTTCTGAAGTGATCCTGAGCCCATGTGGTGATATCCTTTACACACTGACGCTGCTTTTTAATGCAGTGCCCTCTGAGAGATCCAAGGTGCGTAACACCATGGCTTACGTGCAGTGATTTGTCCACATTCTCTGAACCTTTTGACGATATTACAGAGCGTAGATGGGGAAATCCCTAAATTCCTTGCAATAGCTGGTTGAGAAATGTTGTTCTTAAACAACTTGCTCAGGAAATTGTTGACAAAGTGGTGACCCTCGCCCCGTCCTTGTTTGTGAATGAGTGAGCATTTCGTGGAAGCTGCTTTTATAGCCAATCATGGCACCCACCTGTTCCCAATTAGCCTGTTCACCTGTGGCATGTTCCAAACAAGTGTTTGATGAGCATTCCTCAACGTTCTCACTCTTTTTTGCCACTTGTGCCAGCTTTTTTGATACACTGTGCAGGCATCAAATGCCAAATATTTGCAAAAAATTACAAAGTTTAGAAATATTTTGTCTGTGCAGTCTTTTCAATTGAAAATAGGTCGAAAACGATTTGTGGTATGGCCCTGTGATGAGGTGGCGACTTGTCCAGGGTGTACACCGCCTTCCGCCCGATTGTAGCTGAGATAGGCGCCAGCGCCCCCCGCGACCCCAAAGGAAATAAGCGGTAGAAAATGGATGGATGGATTTGTTGTATTCTCTTTGAGACACTTGTGATTTAGGGCTATATAAATAAACATTGATTGATTGATTGATTTACAATCACAAGATCAGTTGGAGCAGTAGGTGTGTCCAAGACCACAACCTCTATGAATTACATACCTACATACTCAAGTCCGTCCATCCACGCGCACATTCACCGTATGAACATATATATACTGTACATATACATTCACTGTAAAAACAAACATACGTATACTGTACATATACATTCACTGTACAAACAAACATACATATACTGTACATATACATTCACTGTACAAACAAACATACATATACTGTACATATACATTCACTGTACAAACAAACAAACATACATATACTGTACATATACATTCACTGTACAAACAAACATACATATACTGTACATATACATTCACCGTATGAACATATATATACTGTACATATACATTCACTGTAAAAACAAACATACGTATACTGTACATATACATTCACTGTACAAACAAACATACATATACTGTACATATACATTCACTGTACAAACAAACATACATATACTGTACATATACATTCACTGTACAAACAAACAAACATACATATACTGTACATATACATTCACTGTACAAACAAACATACATATACTGTACATATACATTCACCGTATGAACATATATATACTGTACATATACATTCACTGTAAAAACAAACATACGTATACTGTACATATACATTCACTGTACAAACAAACATACATATACTGTACATATACATTCACTGTACAAACAAACATACATATACTGTACATATACATTCACTGTACAAACAAACAAACATACATATACTGTACATATACATTCACTGTACAAACAAACATACATATACTGTACATATACATTCACTGTACAAACAAACATACATATACTGTACATATACATTTACTGTACAAACAAACATACATATACTGTACATATACATTCACCGTACGAACATACATATACTGTACATATACTTTCACTGTACAAACAAACATACATATAGTGTACATATACATTCACTGTGCAAACATTCATATACATATACTGTACATATACAAGTACATATACATACATACACTCATGCACATAATCATGTTTCATCAAACATACATCAACGTTGTTGCCCTAGGGTAAACTGGGTAACACAAGGCATATTGACAGAGCTTAAACCATTGTTACTATAACAATCTACAAGATTAATATAGGTTCATCTTTCGGTATTCCTTTCTTCTTTTTTTTTTTCAATTATTTATTTATTTTTTTATTATCTTTCTAGCTATCATTATGTATACGTGTCGTTGCATTTGAACAACTTTATTGTTGATAATAGAGGTAAACTATTGCTTTTGTTCATGATCAATAGCGCTTTTTCTATTGGTATTTGTATCGCTCCAGTTTTAGTGTAAAAATGCTCATTGTCATTACTATATTATTTATTTCACTAACTGCTTACTTGCTATCACTTTTACCATCATATTTGTACATATTATGTATGTGCTGGTGTTGTTCTATTGTTGTTGTTGTTATTGCTGTTGTTGTTTTTGTCTCTCTGTCTAATCCTCCTCTTATCCCCACAATTTCCCCCTCTGTCTTCCTTTTCTTTCACTTTCTATCCCATCCTGCTCCGGCCCGGCTGCACTAAATGATAATATAAATACATTTAATAAAGTCACATTCAAATAAGACAACAAGAGAAGTATCTTACACTTCTCTTTTGTAAAGTAAATCTGAACAGCCGATACGGGCATCTACATCTACATCTACACCTACATCTACATCTACATCTACATCTACATCTACATCTACACCTACATCTACATCTACATCTACATCTACTATATGATTTGCCTGAGAAACTGGACAGGACCAAAAAAAAAAAAAACCTTGCCAGTATGACACACACACACACACACACACACACACACACACACACACACACACACACACACACACACACACAGACACACGCATTACGCCAACAGGTAATGAACAACACACTTTGTCCAAAGTGCGAAAGAATTATGCGAAATGTTGACAGCTTCAAAAACCTTCCAGTCCCATTTCGCTCCAGAGACGAGACAAATTAAAGTTATTTATTTCGTTTTGTTTTTTTAAGAAAAATCCCCATCTTTTGGAAATGCGTACATGCAGGAAAGGTGTCCTGCCGTCTCCTGTCTGCCAACTGCTGTCCTCCATGACTGCCAAGGCACAGACAAGATGTCCTGAAGCCAGCGCTCATAAATCTCATTCAGTGGTTTGTCCACTCGGGGTCGGGGAGGAAATGTGAAGTTTCTCTGTGGGAATTTCAACTACGGCCTTGAAAAACGTATCGTCTCCAGCCTGAAGAACAATGTTCATCTTGCAAAGCAGCTTAGGAAGGAATAACTGTCAGGTTTTCCCCCGTCTATGTTTTAGTTTTTTCCTCTGCATTTGTCTGTTTCCTCTCTGTTTAGTATTTCCTGTCCTTAGTTCCTGTCTAGTGCTCTTATTTTGGTTCAGCTTCCTGTTTGTCTCCCTGTGTCCTGTTTCCACTCAGCTGCGGCTGATTGGCATCTGGTCACACCTGGTGTCAATCAGCCAGCTCCTATTTTACCTGCTTTGTTCCTCCAGTCAGTGCTGGATGGTTGTATTGTCGTTGTCTTTTTTTCATTTCATTTCATTTTTATTTATCTCATTCATTGATGTGCATTTAGAACGATACATAATTATATCACAAATAATATACAATTTAAATTCACACAATTCCTGAGAAGGAGCAAGATGAAGAAAATCTAATAATTTCCTGCCCCCTTTGACATATTACATTATCTTACTTCATGAATATCATTTAAGCCGACACGTATATCCAAATGTAATGAAACAATCAAAAAGAAAAAACACAAGAAAAACACAACAAGTGCAAAACTTCATAAACTACAAACCAAACCAAGAAAATAATATTAATAATATACACCTCACAGAATGATACAGATGATACGGAATGATACTTGTGTCTTTGCTACCTGTCGTGTCTGGCATCATTTCAGCTATTACCTGTCGTGCTACATCTTGTCCTGGTCGTCGTAGCGGTAAGCTGTTTTTGTTAGCCATTAGCTATTTCCAGTTTTTCTGTTTATTATCCTCTAGCTTCCATGCTAAAGTTCCTTTTTGTTTTTCTAGCTCCCAGTGCTAGCTCTCTTAGTTTGTTATTCTGCCCGCGTGCTTGCTTTTGGTTTGTCCTTGTTTAGTTTGAATGTTTTGAAATTCTATGCCCGCCTCCATCTCTGCATCGGGTGTCAAACTCTGGTCATTTCCCCAACCAATATTCTCCAACACAAGTACAACGTTGAAACAACAGCTTTTTGATGACGTTTATTCAACGTTGGGTTCTGGTTCTCGCCCGGAAAAGGGTGGAATGCCTTCTCCGGGTTGGGGAGGAGACCCTGCCCCAAGTGGAGGAGTTCAAGTACCTAGGAGTCTTGTTCACGAGTGAGGGAAGAGTGGATGGTGAGATCGACAGGCGGATCGGTGCGGCGTCTTCAGTAATGCGGACGTTGTATCGATCCGTTGTGGTAAAGAAGGAGCTGAGCTGGAAGGCAAAGCTCTCAATTTACCGCTAGATCTACGTTCCCATCCTCACCTATGGTCATGAGCTTTGGGTCATGACCGAAAGGATAAGATCACGGGTACAAGTGGCCCAAATGAGTTTGGGTCTCTCCCTTAGAGATAGGGTGAGAAGCTCTGCCATCCGGGAGGAACTCAAAGTAAAGCCGCTGCTCCTCCACATCGAGAGGAGCCAGATGAGGTGGTTCGGGCATCTGGTCAGGATGCCACCCGAACGCCTCCCTAGGGAGGTGTTTAGGGCACGTCCGACCGGTAGGAGGCCACGGGGAAGACCCAGGACACGTTGGGAAGACTATGTCTCCTGGCTGGCCTGGGAACGCCTCGGGATCCCCCGGGAAGAGCTAGACGAAGTGGCTGGGGAGAGGGAAGTCTGGGCTTCCCTGCTTAGGCTGCTGCCCCCGCGACCCGACCTCGGATAAGCGGAATATGATGGATGGATGGATGGATGGGTTCTGGTGAGGGTTTGACCATTGGATTTTGGTCTTCCATCCATCCATCCATTTTCTACTGCTTATTCCCTTTTGGGGTCGCGGGGGGCGCTGGCGCCTATCTCAGCTACAATCGGGCGGAAGGCGGGGTACACCCTGGACAAGTCGCCACCTCATCGCAGGGCCAACACAGATAGACAGACAACATTCACACTCACATTCACACACTAGGGACCATTTAGTGTCGCCAATCAACCTATCCCCAGGTGCATGTCTTTGGAGGTGGGAGGGGCCTATCCCCAGGTGCATGTCTTTGGAGGTGGGAGGGGCCTATCCCCAGGTGCATGTCTTTGGAGGTGGGAGGAAGCCGGAGTACCCGGAGGGAACCCACGCATTCACGGGGAGAACATGCAAACTCCACACAGAAAGATCCCAAGCCTGGATTTGAACCCAGGACTGCAGGAACTTCGTATTGTGAGGCAGACGCACTAACCCCTCTGCCACCGTGAAGCCCGATTTTGGTCTTGTTCCAACCAAATATTCTCCAACACAAATACAACATTGAAACAACAGTTTTTTGACCACGTTTATTCAATGTCAGCCTGTGACGTTGGTTTAACCTTTAAATTGAACCTTGTATGAAGGTCGGTTGTAAAGGACATGTAAGTACAATCAACCTTGTATTAATGTCTTGTGCCTGCTGGGTTTTTTTAAAGTCTGGGACTGTTGGAAGGAATCTTTAATTGGAAAGTGTGGAGAGATGTTCCTTCTCCTGAGCGCTAACGGGCGTGTTGATGTGCGTATGCGATACTTATGCATGCATGTGCTGCAGCCATCATAAGCAGATACCCAATCCCGCATACTTGAGAAGTTCAAGCGGAGACCTCAGAAGGCTGGAGGATACGTCGTGACCCCCGCATGACGAGCAAATACGGTGTGAAAGCGTGTCATCTCCGGGCCTCCAGCCCGCCAGCCTCGACGTCCGCCAGAATCTGCAGAATCAGAGCAGATCCCCCAAGACCATCCTGCAGCCATCACAGAGAAGAAGAAGAAGTAGAAGAAGAAGAAGAAGAATAACCCCCCCGTCAACCCGCTCTCTTTCCTCGTCTCAACCGCCAGTAATATGACGCCGGATTAATTTCTCTGTAAAGCTATGAAGGAGAAGGAGAAAAAAAAAATGCTTAGTGTCCAAAAATAATGAAGCGTTCCATGACACGTCCTTATCGGCCAGAGAGAGAGAGAGAGAGAGAGAGGAAAAAAATCACATTATCTTCAAAAAGGGTTTTAAACGCCCGCTGGTCGGCTCCCACCTCCGGCTGCACGGGGGAATATCCACTCACACACACACTAATTCTCTCAAGCGCTTAATATTCCCTTCTCAGCCATGTAATATGCTAATTCGCGGGGGTCATGGACGAGTCGTGCCAGGGAAAAGAAAAAAAAACATGCGTGAACTTCAATTAAGAGGCGGTTGGATTATTTTCGAAGAAAATCAGTCCGTTCTGGGTTGAAGTTTGAAGTGACGGGTGGGGGGGGGATCCTCAGTAGCCCTAGTACCCTATGGACCCCCACACCTGACCCCTACAATATGTGTCCTAACTCTAGGAATCTACAAACCCCGTTTCCATATGAGTTGGGAAATTGTGTTAGATGTAAATATAAACAAAATACAATGATTTGCAAATCCTTTTCAAGCCATATTCAGTTGAATATGCTACAAAGACAACATATTTGATGTTCAAACTCATCAACTTTTTTTTGCAAATAATAATTAACTCAGAATTTCATGGCTGCAACAGGTTCCAAAGTAGTTGGGAAAGGGCATGTTCACCACTGTGTTACATCACCTTTTCTTTTAACAACACTCAATAAACGTTTGGGAACTGAGGAAACTAATTGTTGAAGCTTTGAAAGTGGAATTCTTTCCCATTCTTGTTTTATGTAGAGCTTCAGTCCTTCAACAGTCCGGGGTCTCCGCTGTCCTATTTTACGCTTCGTAATGCGCCACACATTTTCGTGCAGAAACTGCCTGCCACAGAAATTGTGCGTGCAGCGTTCATATTGTTGTTACTCAGCCAGCGTTTGTGGGTCTAATGGATGACCTTGCATTTTGTGGCTTTTATTGCCTCACAATCCAACACTTTTATGTTCAAATACTGAACAGATGCTTATTATAAACATTAACAGTGCAATACGTTTTCATAACATGGTCACTACTGCCTACTTTGTCTTGTTATATTCTTATTTTACTATTATATTGTTATTCCCATTGTTTTTATTCTTTTTGTAATATTTCTTTATTTTGTTTCCTTTTAAACCCCCATTATTTACTTTTTACTTTTTTTTTAAAATTGATCTCAACTCTGTACACTGCTGCTGGAATTTTAATTTTCCTAAAGGAATCAATAAAGTACTATCTATCTATCTATCTATCTATCTATTGGGATAAGGTACACATCTGTTCAGTATTTGAACATAAAAGTGTTTGATTGTGAGGCATTAAAAGCCACAAAATGCAATGGGTCCATCAGACCCACAAACGCTGGCTGAGTAACAACAATATGGACGCTGCACAAGGGCTAACCCCCAATTCCAAGCCTTGATGCTGAGTACCAAGCAGGGAGGTAATGGCTCTCATTTTTATAGTCTTTGGTATGACTCACAACCTACCCGTCTCAGGGCGGACACTCTAAACCAGGGGTAGGGAACCTATGGCTCTAGAGCCAGATGTGGCTCTTTTGATGACTGCATCTGGCTCTCAGATAAATCTTAGCTGACATTGCTTAGCACGATAAGTAATTAATAATCACGCTGGTAATCACAGTGTTAAAAATAACAGTTCAAATTACAAAACATTCTCATGCATTTTAATCCATCCATCCGTTTTCTACCGCACCTGTCCAAGATGTCGCATTAATGGTAAGAAGTATTATATTTATTATTGGTTAAACTTAGAATAGCAATGTTATTAAAAAGAATAAGAGACCTATTATACTCTAAAAATGTTGGCCTTGTCAAGACCTGGACTATGGTGTGGTTTCTTTTCCCGTGGTGCAGAGAGATTGGAACGGACATGGCGTGAAGGTAATGACATCTTTAATCTTAACTCAAAAATATTACAAAAACAAAGGGTATAAACAAAAGGCGCTCTCAGTGGAGGTTAAAAACTTGGCTATGAGAACTAAAACTCGCACAATGGGAGAACTATGAACATAAAATAAAACTTATAAACTATGGCATGAAAAACTTACTTGGACCGAGAAAGAGCATGGGTCATCGGCATGGATAACATAGGTGTGTAGGAGGTGATAGAAGGTGAGTAGAAGGTGATGTCGCCAGGCTGACTGCCTGGCAACTGCAGGCTTAAATAGTGACGTGGTGATTGACAACAGGTACATGAGTTCAAGTGAATCAGGTGTGTGAGTCGTGAAAACAGGTGAACTGATTGGTAGTCATGGAAACAAAAACAAACCAGGGTACACAAAAACAGCAACTAATGGAGTCAAAAACAAAACAGAACATAAATAAACAGAACATGATCACAAAGACATGACAGGTCTTACTCAAAAATGCACACATTTAGTTGTATTCAGTGTTTAAAAAATATTATACGGCTCTCACGGAAATACATTTTGAAATATTTGGCTTTCATGGCTCTCTCAACCAAAAAGGTTCCCGACCCCTGCTCTAACCACAAGTTTATAGAGAGAAAACACAACCAACCGTGGCTAAAGGATCGACCCCAGCACGGATCTACGGTTTGTCAACATGTATGTTTCACACCCTTGTTGTGTAACATCCCATCTCGGGACCGAGCTGGCGGTGAAAGAAATGCAATTAATGTTGACTGTGATTCTGTTCATAACTTTTATGGACAGGATTTCTAGGGCGTTGAGGGGATTTGGTTCGGTGGCTGCAGGATTAGGTCTCTGCTTTTTGCAGATGATGTGGTCCTGATGGCTTCATCTGGCCGGGATCTTCAGCTCTCACTGGATCGGTTCGCAGCCGAGTGTGAAGCGACTGGGATGACAATCAGCACCTCCATGTCCGAGTCCGTGGTTCTCGCCCGGAAAAGAGTGGAGTTCCATTTCCAGGTTGGGGAGGAGACCCTGCCCCAAGTGCAGGAGTTCAAGTACCTAGGAGTCTTGTTCACGAGTGAGGGAAGAGTGGATGGTGAGATCGACAGGCGGATCGGCGCGGCGTCTTCAGTAATGTGGACGCTGTATCGATCTGTTGTGGTGAAGAAGGAGCTGAGCCGGAAGGCAAAGCTCTCAATTTACCGATCCATCAATGTTCCAATCCTCACCTATGGTCATGAGCTTTGGGTCATGACCGAAAGGACAAGATCACGGGTACAAATGTGTTTCCTCCGCAGAGAGATAGGGTGAGAAGCTCTGTCATCCAGGAGGAACTCAAAGTAAAGAAGCTGCTCCTCCACATGGAGAGGAGCCAGATGAGGTGGTTCGGGCATCTGGTCAGGATGCCACCCGAACGCCTCCCTAGGGAGGTGTTTAGGGCACGTCCAACTGGTAGGAGGCCACGGGGAAGACCCAGGACACGTTGGGAAGACTATGTCTCCCGGCTGGCCTGGGAACGCCTCGGGATCCCCCGGGAAGAGCTAGACGAAGTGGCTGGAGATAGGGAAGTCTGGGCTTCCCTGCTTAGGCTGCCGCCCCCGGGACCCAACCTCGGATAAGCAGAAGAAGATGGATGGATGTGAGATCTGTTAGAAAGGAAAGTCCTGTTAGAGACGCCTCAGAGAATGGGATATTGATCTATCGCCACTGGCTCCAGATTGCCAGGTAAAGGTGGTGTTGACAAACCCCAAGATGCAGGGACGGCAGGCAGGCTGGACGCAAGGACACATGATTTAATGTCTAAAAGAAAACGCTGGAACCAGTGTGGTGGACTGGATGGGGACGCCAATTGTATGTGGTCAAAAAGTCCGAACCTTAAACAGGAACAATAGAGAGTTTGTTACAACAGTTTTAATTACTCACAATCAGATACTACAAAGTTGGATTGAATCGATATGAATTACAGACAGTGTTTCATGAGACGAAAGATGGTGAAACCTTCGTGAAATTAATTAGGCTGGGTCTTCCCTTCTTATTTATACGCTCCATGATGACCTCATTTGTATCAGAACAACTTGTGTAACTGTCCAAGGTTCAGGGTGACCCCCCCCCCCCCCCCCGCCCCCCCAACTTAGTCAGGGTGACTTGACCTCTCATGTCATGTCCCTCCCAATGCATTTAGTTTGGAGGTAGCCCTAGGACAGAAATATTCCACTACACCAGCAAACAGGAACAGCTCACAGCAAAAAAATACTCCAGCCCTGACTGGAGGGCGAGGCAGGTATAAATAGTGGCAATTGCCAGCAGGTGTGCCAGACTGCCAATCAGGTACAGGTGAGGGGAAACAAGCGCTGAGGGAGACGTGCAGGAAAAGGAATCAAAATAAGAGCGCTGACAGGAAATAAACACAGAGCAAAAACTAAAACATGAACAAACTGTCGGTGAGAAGCCCGACACAGATGTGCACACTTTATACCAACTATTCCGATACCACAAGCCCGCTAACAACCGGGGGATCGCCTGTCCTGTCCGCGGCACGGCTTTCTGCTGGAAAAAAAAGCGGTGCGGCGAGCCCCTGCTAATCGCCGGCACAGCGGAAGAATTAAGCGTTTGAAGATGGACAGGAGCGATAGAGAGATCATGGAGCTATTAACCTCCAAACAAGCTGCTGAGGGCCCGGCAGATGGCGGAGCTGATGGCAGAGCGCGGTGCCAGACCGGACTGCGGTGCCAGCGCCATTAGAACACAGTTTGAGTTTGCACAGTTTGTCTACAACCAGGGTAAACAAATTGGATCCTAGCAGACATCACCGAGTATGACATGGTGGAAATTCTCAGCATTTTTTTTTTTGAGTGTGTTAAGGAGAAGAATGTGTGAAGATTGCGCAATGCCATTGTGGATGTGGCCCCAGGTTGCAGAGAGGGTAGAGACACACATAGACCTCTTTCAGAGATGTGTGAAAAATGGAAAAATTATAAGTGTGACCAGTAGATGGCAGTCACCCATAAGAGATAGGTGTGACAGCAATATGACTCAAGTAAAATACACCAACATTTGATGTGTTCCATTGAAAATATAGAACATTACACAAACCCTATTAAACGGTTTTAGTAGGACCTTGGTCAGCTATGAAGCCACACCCCTTGATGGATTGTACTGTGCTTCAACATCCGAGTATTATTAAGCTGTGTGTATAAGGTAAGACATTTTATCTGCAAAAGCAACTTTTCTTACCTTCTGGTACCTGCTGATGTGTATTCAGGATCTGCATTTGGACCAAAGAACCACAAGTACATGTTATGTAGACCACAAGGAAGTTGTCACGCCGGGGGTTGTTCTCCCAGGAAAGCAGACAGACTACTCATGACATGGCGTGCAGGTATAAACATGATTTAATCTTCACCAAAAAAGAGGAACAAACAAAAAGGCGCACGAGGCGAAAACACAACTTAGATCCATCCATGGACAAGAAACAAAAATCGCTAACCATGGCATGAAACAAGTTAGCATAGAGCAAGAAGAGAACCCAATGACGCTAGGGCGACTGACTGGCAAAGACAAGCTTTAATGCTGCCTCTGATTAGTGTTCCGGAAGCAGGTGAGCGGGCGAGCACTAATCAGAGACAGGTGCACACAATGAGTAACTATGGCGACAAAACAAGGGAGTGAAAAAAAAACAGGAACTTAAAGAGTTCAAAGGTCAACAGAACGTAGTCAAACAAGACATGATCAAAAAGACATGACAGAAGTGTTTTAAATTTAGAAAACAAATACAAAAATATGACCTCTTTAAAAGACCCACTCATCGGCAGTGCGCCTTACAATCCTTACAATCCTATGGTCCGAAAAATACGGTACTCCTTGGAGTAGTCCCATATCCTACTAAATGAGACAAGATGTACAGAGGCTTCTCTCACAAAGTGTTTCTAGCTATTGAGGGCTGACTGAATGCTGTGTTGCACAAACACTTTTGCTAAAAAATCATTCCAAAAGAGAATTTTTAATCATAGTATGTAATAAAATAATAAATGCTGCTTAATATTATATTTGCTTTATGCATTCCTGATCAATTATTGATTACATTACAACTCGGTCCTCAGAATGACCCCATGAAACTATTAGCATAAGCTCAAAGTGTAATTTTAATTAGTTTATTTTATTTTATTTTTTTTATGTGACGATTGAATTATTCATGTCTATTTGAATCCAACCCATTAGTGGTTGGACGTTAATGTCATCCCACGGCATCGCCAGCTTCTCAGTGTCCGGCGGGCCGTCCCACGGCGTCGCCAGCATCTCCGCCACAGATGTGGCCGATAATGGGGCCACTTGTGCGGCAGGTAAGATGGAGAGGATGCCGATGCCGTGGGACAGCCCGCCGGACACTGAGAAGCTGGCGACGCCGTGGGACGGCCTGCCGTAAACTGAGAAGCTGGCGACGCTGGGGGACGGCCCGCCGGTGACGGACATCCGGAGACGGACATCCGGAGACGGAGAAGCTGGCAACGCCGTGGGACAACCCGCCAGAGACTGAGAAGCTGGCGACGCTGTGGGACGGCCCGCCGCAGACGGAAAAGCTGGCGACGCCGTTGGACGGCCCGCCTGAGACAGAGAACATGGCAACGCCGTGGGACGGCCCGCCGCAGGTGGAAAAGCTGGCGACGCCGTGGGACGGACCGCCGGAGACGGAGAAGCTGGCGACGCCGTGGGACAACCCGCCGGAGACTGAGAAGCTGGCGACGCCATGGGACGGCCCGCCGGAGACTGAGAAGCTGGCGACGCCATTGGACGACCCGCCGCAGACGGAGAAGCTGGTGACGCCGTGGGACGGACCGTTGGAGACGTAGAAGCTGGCGACGCCGTGGGACGGCCCGCCGGAGACGACCCGCCGGAGACTGAGAAGCTGGCGATGCCGTGGAACAACCCGCCGGAGACTGAGAAGCTGGCGACGCCGTGGGACGGCCCGCCGCAGACGGAGAAGCTGGTGATGCCGTGGGACAACCCGTCGGAGACGTAGAATCTGGCGACGCCGTGGGACGGCCCGCCGGAGACGGCCCGCCGGAGACTGAGAAGCTGGCGATACCGTGGGACAGCCCGCCGCAGACGGAGAAGCTGGTGATGCCGTGGGAGAGCTCGCCAGACACTGAGTAGTTGGCGACGACGTTGGATGGCCCGCCTGAGACGGAGAACCTAGCGACGCCGTGGGACGGCCCGCCGGAGACTGAGAAACTGGCGACGCCTTGGGACGGCCCGCCCAAGACTGCCAAGCTGGCAACGCCGTTGGCAACCCGCCGGAGACAGAGAAGCTTGCAACGGCGTGGGATGTTCTGCCGGAGACAGAGAAGCTGGCGACGCCCTTTGACGGCCCGCCGGAGACGGAGAAGCTGAAGACG
The DNA here is from genome assembly GCF_033978795.1 of Nerophis ophidion. Taxonomy (NCBI): domain Eukaryota; kingdom Metazoa; phylum Chordata; class Actinopteri; order Syngnathiformes; family Syngnathidae; genus Nerophis; species Nerophis ophidion. Next base: position 4,032,177 of record NC_084623.1, on the reverse strand, counting down.
ATGTCGCCGTCGTTGGATGAGCCTAATCAGCAGGGTAAACAGCAACCAAGAACCAGGAGACAGGAGACAGGCAACTGTGTACAGGATACAATCATCAAGCCCTCACTGGAGGGCGAGGCAGGCATAAATAGTAATCTGATTGGCATTTGCAACCAGGTGTGCCAGCCTGCCAATCAGGGACGGGTGAGAGGAAACGAGCGCTCAGGGAGACAAGCAGGGAATGGAACTAAAATAAGAGCGGTGACAGGAAATAAACGCAGACGATAAATCAAACAAAACCAGGTACCACTCGTTCTAGTGTTGTTTTCCTGTGTTATTTTACTGCTCTTCCTCCTCAGCTTCATACTGGTTCTAAAGGCCGGTATTCACACTCGCTCTTGATTAGCAATCAGGAGACCCGCCTGCGTCTGATCACTAATCACTAATCTACCGTCTGTTTGTCAGCGAATGTATTTGCAGTGCGATGCCCTGGTTTCCTGTTTGTGTAGCCTTGCCTAGTTCTTGTTTTTCATCATTTAATCACCTTTTTACGGTCACGTCGATAATATGACTCACATCCCTAGACAGCACAGATCATGAGATTATGTCTGAAAACTATTAAAAACTTTGTTTGGTATGAAGTTACACAGCAGAACTAATGGATAGTTCAACCATTTTTTAGGTTTTATTCAACAGCAGAAGAATGTTTATTGTACATTAGTCGCTGTTTTAGTAGCTAATGTGTTCTTGGAACTGTCCCCTGTCCAGATATGTCTAGGCTGGAATTTTCGAACGTGTCCAAGAATGAAACCACAAGTCCAAACCAAAAGGAAATCTGAGCACGCCTGCAGGGTGAGACACCAATCTAATAAAACCATGAAGTGCATCTCGGAGAAAAAAAATATCGCTGACTTCGAATGAGTGGGAGGCTGTGATTTGCTGACTAATCCAAAAATAGTTTATTAGAAGAAGAGTTGTAAATCATCCCAAATCCTGATTCCAGTCTTGTACCAGTCTACTTTAAAAGAGGCCTGGCACTTGTGTAAGGGATTATATTCTGTCTGGAATCATGTTTAATTCATACCTGCTCAACAAAGACGCCCTTTGACAACCAAAAATTGCCTTGACAAAAATATAAAAAGAAAATCCATGTTCTGTTAAGATTGTGGACTTAGTAGTGCCAGAGCTCTCCAATCTAAGTCAGGTTTAGAGGATTGTGGGAACAGGGTCTTGGAGGGTTATTCCTGGTACCCGAGGTTAAAAGTCCAATCACTTGGTTGTAGAAGCATTTAAGTCTCACCTTAAAACTCATCTGTATACTCTAGCCTTTAAATAGACCTCCTTTTTAGACCGGTTGATCTGCCGCTTCTTTTCTTTCTCCTATGTTCCCCCTCCCTTGTGGAGGGGGTCCGGTCCGATGACCATGGATGAAGTACTGGCTGTCCAGAGTCGAGACCCAGGATGGACCGTTCGCCTGTATCGGTTGGGGACATCTCTACGCTGATCCGCTTGAGATGGTTTCCTGTGGACGGGACTCTCGCTGCTGTCTTGGATCCGCTTGAACTGAACTCTCGCGGCTGTGTTGGAGCCACTATGGATTGAACTTTCACAGTATCATGTTAGACCCGCTCGACATCCATTGCTTTCGGTCCCCTAGAGGGGGGGGGGGGTGCCCACATCTGAGGTCCTCTCCAAGGTTTCTCATAGTCAGCATTGTCACTGGCGTCCCACTGGATGTGAATTCTCCCTGCCCACTGGGTGTGAGTTTTCCTTGCCCTTTTGTGGGTTCTTCCGAGGATGTTGTAGTCGTAATGATTTGTGCAGTCCTTTGAGACATTTGTGATTTGGGGCTATATAAATAAACATTGATTGATTGATTGATTGCAACTTTCGAGGATTGTTGCTCAATGTTTTATTGACTTTTAATAACAAACCAAAAGGAGCCATTTGTGATCATTTCATGTCAAGTCATCATTAAAAGGCTCAGACATGTCAAAAAACATTAATAAATAATATTATTTTCCAATACCTCTATAACTGGTAACTGTAGTTCAGCCGGGATATGTTCATTTTAAAATTAGATTTACAGCCCCAAAATATTGTTATTGTTTTCATTTCGATGCCCCGCCCTCCATTGTTTGACCAGTCAGAAAGTGTGGCAGTAATAACAATATTCAAAAAAATAAAATAAGCGAAGTAAAAAGTCATAGAGAAGTTTCTTAAGTGCAAAAATTATGACTTAAGTGGTGAAACTGTATTTTAATTCGTTTTCATTTGTTTTTTCAATTAATCTTGGACTTGGAGAAGGCCTTGGACCATGGGGAGTGCTCACAGAGTATGGGGTATGGGACTGTCTGATTGTGGCGGTCCGCTCCCTGTATGATCAGTGTCAGAACATAGTCCTCTCCCTGTATGATCAGTGTCAGAACATAGTCCTCTCCCTGTATGATCAGTGTCAGAACATAGTCCTCTCCCTGTATGATCAGTGTCAGAACATAGTCCTCTCCCTGTATGATCAGTGTCAGAACATAGTCCTCTCCCTGTATGATCAGTGTCAGAACATAGTCCTCTCCCTGTATGATCAGTGTCAGAACATAGTCCTCTCCCTGTATGATCAGTGTCAGAACATAGTCCTCTCCCTGTATGATCAGTGTCAGAACATAGTCCTCTCCCTGTATGATCAGTGTCAGAACATAGTCCTCTCCCTGTATGATCCGTGTCAGAACATAGTTCTCTCCCTGTATGATCAGTGTCAGAACATAGTCCGCTCCCTGTATGATCAGTGTCAGAACATAGTCCTCTCCCTGTATGATCAGTGTCAGAACATAGTCCTCTCCCTGTATGATCAGTGTCAGAACATAGTCCTCTGCCTGTATGATCAGTGTCAGAACATAGTCCTCTCCCTGTATGATCAGTGTCAGAACATAGTCCTCTCCCTGTATGATCAGTGTCAGAACATAGTCCACTCCCTGTATGATCAGTGTCAGAGCTTGGTCCGCATCGCCGGCAGTAAGTCGGACACGTTTCCAGTGAGGGTTGGACTCTGCCAAGGCTGCCCTTTGTCACCCATTCTGTTCAGAACTTTTATGGACAGAATTTCTAGGCGCAGTCAAGGCGTTGAGGGGTTCTGGTTTGGTGGCTGCAGGATTAGGTCTCTGCTTTTTGCAGATGATGTGGTCCTGATGGCTTCATCTGACCGGGATCTTCAGCTCTCACTGGATCAGTTTGCAGCCGAGTGTGAAGTGACCGGGATGGGAACCAGCACCTCCAAGTCCGAGTCCATGGTTCTGGCCCGGAAAAGGGTGGAGTGCTATCTCCGGGTTGGGGAGGAGTTCAAGTACCTAGGAGTCTTGTTCACGAGTGAGGGATAAGTAGATGGTGAGATCGACAGGCAGATCAGTTTAGCGTCTTCAGTAATTATTAGAATAATTATGTAAATATTATCACACAACTTTTATTCTTAAGGGCCGTTGCTATTATTCTTGTCAATTGTGCTGAAGTGATATTTTTCTTTGTCTGTGCAGAGCTGGCAATCCAAAAGATTGCAAGCCAGTCTGGTATCAGTGTCTGTGTCCAGGAACGGCCCGCTGACTGCCAAGGCCGAACACCGCCGTGACGCAGACACAGCAGAGACAAGGCGATATCACCAGTGTCGACACATTTGCAATTTCTTGTACAATCATATATCGTGTCTAACTGGAGTTTAGGAAATTACCCCCTTCCCTCGGCGACAGCTTCAGTGATGTAACCAGGGACCTCCCAAATAAATAGAGGAAGCACGCGGGCTGGACTTTTAGAACGTAGTTTGGATCTGTAACTAGAATACAGCTTCAAAACGTGTCCCCTCATTGAGCCAAATTGAACTCTGTCTCTGCATGATTCCTTGCTTCTCGTTTGTTTAATCGATGTCATCAGTGTCTGAACCTGACAGCAATGCGGACGCGGTGTCGATCCGTTGTGTTGAAAAAGGAGCTGAGCCGGAAGGCAAAGTGTGGAGAAGCAGAGCCAGCGAACGGGCAGTGGGGCAGGGTACGCTGGAGATGGCGGCGACGAGGCGGAGAATGCGGCCGAGCGGATAGGCGGGGCGTGACGGTAGCGACGCCGCAAGCAAGTGCAGGTGCGTGGATTGCGCACTGGTACACAATTAACATTTCTCCTCACGCTGTATAAAAAGGGAGAAGGAGGAAAGAACGGGGCAGAAGGAGGAGGAGAGCCCGCCACAGCGACCGAGGAGTGAAAGCAACAAAGAGCAGACGACCACAACGGCAGCTGAAAAGCAACCGAGCGAGCAGTGGAGAAGGAGCTGAAAAGTGACCCGACCGCAGACAAGCTTGTTATTGAAAATGTCCTGTCTTGATGGTCCGTGGAACCCGCACGATGACGGCATGAGTCATTCACACAAAGCTCTCAATTTACCGGTCGATCTACGTTCCCATCCTCACCTATGGTCGTGAGCTTTGGGTCATGACCGAAAGGATAAGATCACGGGTACAAGCGGCCCAGATGAGTTTCCTTCACCGGGTGGCGGGTCTCTCCCTTAGAGATAGGGTGAGAAGCTCTGCCATCCGGGAGGAACTCAAAGTAAAAACCGCTGCTCCTCCACATGGAGAGGAGCCAGATGAGGTGGTTCGGGCATCTGGTCAGGATGCCACCCGAACGCCTCCCTAAGGAGGTGTTTCGGGCACGTCTGACTGGTAGGAGGCCACGGGGAAGACCCAGGACACGTTGGGAAGACTATGTCTCCCGGCTGGCCTGGGAACGTCTCGGGATCCCCCGGGAGGAGCTGGACCAAGTGGCTGGGGAGAGGGAAGTCTGGGCTTCCCTGCTTAGGCTGTTGCCCCCGCGACCTGACTTCGGATAAGCGGAAGAAGATGGATGATGGATGTGTTGATTCCACGATTATATAGATCAGTATTGGTTGATATCGGAATCGGTAATTAAGAAGTGGACAATATCGGAATTTCGGATTATCGGCACCACTTGTATCGTTCCGGCAAGGCGGGATTCTGACTTAGAGGTGTTCAGTCATAATCCTGCGGATGGTGGCTTCGCCACATTGGCTCCTCAGCCAAGCACATGTACCAAATGTCCAAACATGCGGTTCCTCTCCAACTGAGAAGGATTACGATTGCAACAACACATCATCAGTAGGATAAACTAACCTGTCTCACGATGGTCTAAACCCAGAGCCAGATGAGGTGGTTTGGGCATCTGGTCAGGATGCAACCTGAATGCCTCCCCAGGGAGGTGTTTCAGGCATTTCTGACCGGTAGGAGGTCACGTAGGAAGACCCAGGACATGTTGGGAAGACTATGTCTCCCGGCTGGCCTGGGAACGCCTCGGGATCCCCCGGGAAAAGCTGGACCAAGTGGCTGGGGAGGTCACGTAGGAAGACCCAGGACATGTTGGGAAGACTATGTGTCCCGGCTGGTCTGGGAACGCCTCGGGATCCCCCGGGAAGAGTTGGACCAAGTGGCTGGTAGGAGGTCACGTAGGAAGACCCAGGACATGTAGGGAAGACTAAGTGTCCCGGCTGGCCTGGGAACACCCCGGGATCCCCCGGGAAAAGCTGGACCAAGTGGCTGGGGAGGTCACGTAGGAAGACCCAGGACATGTTGGGAAGACTAAGTGTCCCGGCTGGCCTGGGAACACCCCGGGATCCCCCGGGAAAAGCTGGACCAAGTGGCTGGGGAGGTCACGTAGGAAGACCCAGGACACGTTGGGAAGACTATGTCCACCGGCTGGCCTGGGAACGCCCCGGGATCCCCTGGGAAGAACTGGACCAAGTGGCTGGTAGGAGGTCACGTAGGAAGACCCAGGACATGTTGGGAAGACTATGTGTCCCGGCTGGCCTGGGAACGCCTCGGGATCCCCTGGGAAGAACTGGACCAAGTGGCTGGTAGGAGGCCACGTAAGAAGACCCAGGACAAATTGGGAAGACTATGTGTCCCGGCTGGTCTGGGAACGCCCCAGGACCCCCCGGGAAGAGTTGGACCAAGTGGCTGGGGAGGTCACCTAGGAAGACCCAGGACCCAGGACATGTTGGGAAGACTATGTGTCCCGGCTGGTCTGGGAACGCCCCGGGATCCCCCGGGAGGAGCTGGACCAAGTGGCTGGGGAGAGGGAAGTCTGGGCTTCCCTGCTTAGGCTGCTGCCCCCGCAACCCCACCTCGGATAAGCGGAAGAAGATGGATGGATAGTTTTAGGCATGTCAACATGTCCTCGTTTTGTTAAAAGCTGGAGGAAAGACAAAACAAAAACCCCTGACAGCAAGCTGGAAAAGCACATTTCCCTGCCTGTCCTGCAGATGTCCTCTGTGTTTTTTCCACTTCATGTCGTCAATAGATCCAATATGTCCGCCAGTGCACTCATCAATCCTTTGGCATATTTGCTGTCCTCTTTGTCATTGTCAATCAGAAAATGCAAACACCCTGCTTGAAGGCTTTTATTGTTTTCTTTTTTAAGCAATCCATTGCTGTTTTGTAGATAAGGATAGAAAATATCCAACATGGTTATTTCTTAACGCCATCATAAGTATTTGTCAGGCCGTGTCACCTTCACTTGTCTTTCCCACACACACACACACACCAAACACACACAAACGGTGCGTGCGGAGGTAATAAGAGGTGATGAGCCGGGGGTCCCGCGTGCTAAGGGTCAGTGGCGGGGGGATCCTGGCCAGCAAATATGATATTGACTTCTGCAGAGAGATTAAGTGTGCAGAAGAAGAGTGGGCGCCACAGATAAAACCAGCTGGCGGCAGCTGATGAGTTTGCTTGAAATTGGAGGTTAATCTTAAAAGGCAGATACAAAAGCACTCGAGGGTGATTAGCACACACACACACACACACACACACACCAAAATGTAAAAGTGTGCAGGAAGGAGATGTCTGCCTGATGTCTTTATGTTCTCACACAACTTCAAAAAAGGGATGATCAGAAGTTTATTATCATAATGTTGTTAGACAAGACTCACCTGGTTAAGCCAGATTTATTACAAGTATTTATTTTACTGTTCTTACAGTATGTGTGTGCACAAAAGCCAGAAGCAGTGAAATTGTCACATTGTGTTACTGGTAAATAAAAAGAGAATAAATCATTTTCAACTTATATTCAATTGAACAAACTGCAAAGACATGATATTTCATGCTTACAAACTTTCTTAAAGTTGCAAATAATCAATAACTTAGAAATTAATGGCAGCAACATATTGCAAAAAAGGCATTTTTACCAGTGTGTTACATGGCCTTTCCTTTGAACAACACTCAGTGCAGGTTTGGGAACTGAGGAGACACATTTTTGAAGTAGAATTCTTTCCCATTCTTGCTTGATGTACAGCTTAAGTTGTTCAACAGTCTCCTGCCTCATATTTTAGCCTGCACACATTTTCTATGTCTGGACTACAGGCAGGCCAGTCTAGTACCTGCACTCTTTCTATGAAGCCACGCTGTTGTAACACGTGGCTCGGCATTGTCTTGCTGAAATAAGCAGGGGCGTCCATGATAACGTTGCTTGGATGGCAACATATGTTGTTCCAAAAGCTGTATGTACCTTTCAGCATTAATGGTGCCTTCCCAGGATGGACCGCTCGCCTGTGTATCGGTTGGGGACATCTCTGCGCTGCTGATCCGCCTCCGCTTGGGATGGTTTCCTGTGGACGGGACTCTCGCTGCTGTCTTGGATCCGCTTTGAACTGAACTCTCGCGGCTGTGTTGGAGCCACTATGGATTGAACTTTCACAGTATCATGTTAGACCCGCTCCACATCCATTGCTTTCGGTCCCCTAGAGGGGGGGGTGGGGGGGTTTCTCATAGTCAGCATTGTCACTGGCGTCCCACTGGATGTGAATTCTCCCTGCCCACTGGGTGTGAGTTTTCCTTGCCCCTTTGTGGGTTCTTCCGAGGATGTTGTAGTCGTAATGATTTGTGCAGTCCTTTGAGACATTTGTGATTTGGGGCTATATAAATAAACATTGATTGATTGATTGATTCACAGATGTGTAAGTTACCCATGCCTTGGGCACTAATACACCCCCATACCATCACACATGCTGCTTTTTACACTTTACGCCTAGAACAGTCCGGATGGTTCTTTTCCTCTTTGTTCCGGAGGACACGACATCCACACTTTCCAAAAACAATTTGAAATGTGGACTCGTCAGACCACAAAACACTTTTCCACTCAGCATCAGTCCATCTTAGATGAGCTAGGGTGCAGCAAAGCCGGCGGCGTTTCTGGGTGTTGTTGATAAATGGGTTTAGCTTTGCAAAGTAGATTTTAACTTGCACTTATAGATATAGCGACCAGCTGTAATTACTGACAGTGGTTTTCTGAAGTGTTCCTGAGCCTAAGTGGTGATATCCTTTACACACTGATGTGGCTTTTTGATGCAGTACCGCCTGAGGGATGGAATGTCCGTAATATCATGGCTTACGTGCAGTGATTTCTCCAGATTCTCTGAACCTTTTGATGATATTACAGACCGTAGATGGTGAAATCCCTACATTCCTTGAAATAGCTGGTAGAGAAATGTTGTTCCTAAACAATTTGCTCAGGCATTTGTTGACAAAGTGGTGACCCTCGCCCCGTCCTTGTTTGTGAACGAGTGAGCATTTCATGGAAGCTGCTTTTATAGCCAATCATGGCACCCACCTGTTCCCATTTAGCCTGTTCACCTGTGGGGATGTTCCAAATAAGTGTTGGATGAGCATTCCTCAACCTTCTCAGTCTTTTTGACACTCGTGCCAGCTTCTTAGAAACATGCTGCAGGCTAATATTTGCAAAAAATAACAAAGTTTCTCAGTGTGAAAGTTAAATATCTTGTCTTTGCAGTCTATTCAGTTGAATATAAGCTTAAAAGAATTTGCAAATCATTGTATTTTCTTTTTATTTACCATTTACACAACTTGACAACTTCACTGTGTCAAATCATAGACTATGGGGTTTGTTTTCCCGGAAGGCAAAGGAAAGTTGGCGCGGACAAGACGTGAATGTAAGTACATATTTATTTATTACACTAACAAACTACAAAAAATGGAAGCAAACAAAAGGCGCGCACAATGGCGGAGAACAGACTTGACTCATTAAAACAAAAACTAGCACAAAGGCAGAACTATGGACACAAAACAAAACTCAACAACTGTGACATTAAAAAAAAAACTTACGTGAAATGGGCAGGAGGGAAACTATGGACAGTGTGATCAACAGGCATGGCATGAAGGGAGTAGAGGTAAAGTCGCCAGGCTGACTTCCTGGCAACTTTTGCTTTAAATAATAGACATGATTAGTGACAGGTGTGCGAGTGCAATACGTGAGACAGGTGCGTGACATGAGGACAGGTGAAAACTAATGGGTTGTCATGGTAACTAAGCAAACAAGGAAGTGCAAAAACAGGAAACAATGGAGTTTTAAGCAAAACAGAACATAACTAAACAAAACATGATCACAAGACATGACAGACTGGATGAGGTATTTTGTTCACTATGTCATTTATTATGTGACCAAACAGGTGTTTTTGTTTGTTTCCATGTTGTTTAAGCTGCTAATTTGCTGGGTGGCCTTAGAATTAGCAAACCAAATGACGGATTTAGCAGAACATAACTCTTGTAAGAGTAAACAAACAAAAATGTCTGCAAAGTAGAGCAGTGGCAAAAAGGAGTGTTGAGGTGGGCTGTAGTTGAAAGCCTGAAGATGAGTATTAGGGGATGTCTGCCTGCCACTTATCTGCTCCGCTTCTTATATAACGCTGGCCTGATTACTGCTGCACGCCTCATTCTGATTGAATCCACGCCGACTCGGTTTTTCACCTCCAAATATAAAGCTTTGATGCTACCCTGTCAGATGTTTGCAACTTAGGGCTCTCCCATATAGAACCAAGATAATAAATGTTTTATTCAATATGTAGGACTAGACCTTTTCTACGATAAACTCGTATATATATATATATATATATATATATATATATATATATATATATATATATATATATATGAAGAGTTCATATGCAAAAGCAGATAAATCCATTTTGACCGATTCTGTATATTAACGATTTTCTGCCTGCTGGTGTTGTCGGTACATATACAAGCGTACAATAGTTCATTTAATATCAACATAAGCAAGTCATGAAAGCCTAAACTTTTAAGAAATGCTGATGTATTGAATGGCTTTCAAGTAAGAGTGTTTGATGTGGTTTTACGTCAAAAGCAGATATATCCAAATTATGATATGTTGCAAAAACAGATATCTCCAAAATCGTTTTCTTTGCGGTCGTTATTTCGCATAATATTCAATATAAAGATAGAGAGAAAAACAGAACGTGAAATGTATCGAAAGCCACATTTCAACGTAACAACTTTTCACATTTCTTTACTTCATTATTTAACAGTTTGGATCCCTTGGTACGTAGAAATCTAGCTGTCCCTGCGAACATTGTTTTTTCGTACTTGCTAACCGGACATGCTTTTTTGGAACTGTGACCTCACATATTTACCTTGTGCTTTTCAGCACAAAATGAAAAAACAAAAAAAACAGTGTTGCAATTAAGACAATGTTTTATTAATAAAACAAGCACAAATGCTCAACCTGGTTTGCCTCTCAAAAACACTCCTGTGCAGATAACAGCTCACTCATCATCGCTATCGACATTAGCTCCATGCTCGACAACATCGTTTAACGCAGCGGTGTAAAACTCATGGACACGCGTGCTAGCGCCAAAATCAAATAATAACTTCAACACGTCAGTTTTTTTCGTTGTCTTAACAGTTTTGTTGACAGGAGAAGCTTCCAAATTATTCATGCGTGGATAACAGCACTGAGTGAGTCCGTGCGCGCCGCCATTTTGTTTGTCACGTGATCCCGTACTGCAGCGCTGGTTGGGCAAACGGATATATCGGCTTTTGTGGTAGATGATCCATGGCGCTTATCGGCCTTTGCAATAAATCGCTGAACTAAATGACGTTAAAAGCGACATTTGTCTGCATTTGCAAACAAATTGATTTTGGTATACCACAATAGAAGTGGCGGACTATATATTACCGAGGCTGGGCTAAACTTTATCAAAATGGCGTTTATCGGTTTTTGCGTATGAACTCTTCATATATATATTGTTTTTTCCAAGATGGCGCTGCTGTAGTGGCTGCTGTAGGCAGGAGCTCTGTGCTCTTGTGTCATCCTTTTGTGTTTCCCTCTTGTTTTCATGTCTTATTATATTTTTTTGCCTTTTGGTCCGGGACCCTTTGGGACTGTGTGACAAGGGGTGCCACTTTCGTGACCTCTGTGGTGCTTTTTTTGTGGACTTCTGGATCTGCCTCCTGGGAGCCTTTTGGCCATATAGACCAGCTGCTGGGTGTCGGTTCGGAGGGACTGGAGGAGATGCGGATGAGGGGACAGGACTGCGGAGCTAGCACTGAGAGCTGGGACGGAGAGGCTTCGTGGTGTCTTGGCTGGGTGAGCAGGTGTCGGACACCTCAGTCACCTTGGACGTATCCTCGCTCATCCATGAGGACTGGACACTGGCTGAGAGTATGTTGGCGGCCGAGAGTGGAGTCGTCTGTCCTGGTTGCTTTGATGGGTCTGCTCCTGTCTCTGTTCCACCCCAGCGGACAATGGCGTGGAACACCGCAGAGGCCACCACAGTGGATATGTTTATTTTACTTTTTATTCATAGCTGTATGTAGAAGTGTCTGCTTGTATCTGCTGCTTTAATGTCTTTAATGTCCTCTGTGCTCTTTGATGTTTGATGTTTCCCTCTTACACACATGGAAGAGGGATGTGTAGTATGGCTATGAGTTGTTTTTTCCCTTGGCCTCAGTCTGCACCCCCTCTCCAGGGCCCAGGCTAAAAAAATATTTTTTTATTGTACTTTAATCTTCTATTTTTTTCTCCCATTCCCCCACCCCTTTTTTACCCGTATCTCATCTTTTTTGTAAGGGGCGCTGGAAGCCGACAGACCCGTCAGCGATCCTGTTCTGTCTCCCTGTAATGTTTGTTTGATCTTGAATGGGATTGTGCAGAAAATTGTAATTTTCCTGACGGAATAAATAAAGTACTATTTAATCTAAACTAATCTAATCTTTTTAAGATACCAAAAAGTGGATGTATCAATCAAAGTACTGAAACATTGTAGTTCTCTTTCAGGTACTAATAAAGTACCGCTGTACTAATGAATTGAAAAAATGTATCATACTGCCCTGTGGTGAGGTAGTGGCTAACGTACCTCCACAATGTTTTTGCTACGTGGTAATTACTACTCCTCGCCTGCATGTCAATAAATAAACTACATTTGTTACAAGTATTACTTTGGCTATTTTGCTCATTTTTAGCATACGGTGGCATATTGACGTAACAAACTTTGATGATCCATAAACTTAAATTTTTGAGCCTGAACATAATGAGGATGATCTAAAAGTTTTAGAAGCTGTGTGCTAAACAAAATGCAGCTTTAGTGAAACACTAAGCATCATGTAGCACTATTAAAGTTCAAGTTAAAGTACCACGGATAGTCACACACATACTGCATGTGCATTTGACCCATCTCTTTGTTTCACCCCCGGGGATTTGAGGGGAGCAGTGAGCAGCAGAGGTGGCCGAGCTAGGGAACAATTGTGTTGATTTCACCCTCAATTCCGGGTTAAGCCATTGCTAAACAAGATATTCAAACATTTTAAAACAATCTCTTACTGTTAAATATCTGCTCTGACTGGGATACAGACTGATGGGATGTTTATATCTTCCAGTTTAGATGAAGAATTAATCATAATCCCCCCCAAAAAGGAGTCACAAACGAACGTTTTTGTTATGTTTTTTTCTCGCCATTTCCGGGTCTAAGTTGGCTGTCAAAGTTGACCAACGTGTGAGTTCATGTCCACAACCTTTTATTATCCAAGTGAGAGACATGATTTATCATCTAGAAATAACTTTCACCAACTCAGAGGCGATATGACAGCTCAGTATTTCTATATGGCAGCATAAGCTAGTTAGCACCGTTAAAAATATCCCATCTGCGTTAGCGCTTTTAATAACAATATGGCTAATACTTGCTTAATATTCAGGTCACCTCATGTCAATGGAGTATTTTTGGAGGTTTTGGGATATGTTTTGAACTGCGTTGTTAGCCACCTCTTACTTGCCATATTTTACAATTTAGAATGCATAATAATGATTGGTAAAAATCCAAAAAATTTCTCCTTTAACTGGAAAAAAAGAATTAGTATTTTGAGAAGCAGGTTTATGGTTGTTTATTTAAACTAAAATACACATTGATGCTATAAAGTTATTTTTAATCTGAATAACGGAATAAAATAATCAACCAATTGTTTGACGACTAATTAGCTGCGGCTCTAAAGGTATCCATGCCTTGAACAGCAACATGATGACATGACGGAGGGCGGTGTCACATCTTCTCACCGCTCATAATTGCTCCCCACTTGCCTTTAATTAAAAGATATAATCCAATTAACAAGCAGAAATAGGATTAATGGCGCCTCAGACTCCAGCTGCTGCCGTGTGATGAGTCTGCGTGCCAGAACACGGGACAGGTCTTCTGAGAACACAGACTCGGCCGCTCCCCCGACTGTGATATCACCGGCAGCGGCACCGGATCCACGAGGGTGAGAGCCGGAGAGCAGGGAGCCTAAGTAGTCCAGGAGACATAGACCAGAACTAATGACTTGTAGGACAGGACAGGTAAAAGGTGAGACATCTTAGACACTTCAATCCATCATGAGTCGCTTTCTATTTTGTTGGTGGACTTCGGGAAAAATAAGACATCTTCAGTTCAACAAAGCGTGCTTTCAAAGCTACCAGGATTTCCGGACTATAAGGTGCACTTAAAATCATTTAATTTTCCCAAAAATCGACAGTGCGCCTAATGTACGGAATAATTGTGGTTGCGCTTACCGGCCTCGAACAATATTTTATTTGGTACATGGTGAAATTATAAGTGTGACCAGTAGATGGCAGTCACACATAAGAGATACGTTTGGACTGCAATGTGATGGCAGTCACACATAAGAGATACGTGTAGACTGCAATATGATGGCAGTCACACATAAGAGAAATGTGTAGAGTCCAATAGGATGGCAGTCACACATAAGAGATACATTTAGACTGCAATATGATGGCAGTCACACATAAGAGATACGTGTAGACTGCAATATAATGGCAGTCACACATAAGAGATACGTGTAGACTGCGATATGATGGCAGTCACACATAAGAGATACGCGTAGACTGCAATATGATGGCAGTCACACATAAGAGATATGTGTAGACTGCAATATGATGGCAGTCACACATAAGCGATACGTGTAGACTGCAATATAATGGCAGTCACACATAAGAGATACGTGTAGACTGCGATATGATGGCAGTCACACATAAGAGATACGCGTAGACTGCAATATGATGGCAGTCACACATAAGAGATATGTGTAGACTGCAATATGATGGCAGTCACACATAAGAGATACGTGTAGACTGCAATATGATGGCAGTCATACATAAGAGACTTGTGTAGGCTGCAATATAATGGCAGTCACACATAAGAGATACGTGTGGACTGCAATATGATGGCAGTCACACATAAAAGATATGTGTAGACTGCAATATGATGGCAGTCACACATAAGAGATTTGTGAAGACTGCAATATGATGGCAGTCACACATAAGAGAAATGTGTAGAGTCCAATAGGATGGCAGTCACACATAAGAGATACATTTAGACTGCAATATAATGGCAGTCACACATAAGAGATACGTGTAGACTGCGATATGATGGCAGTCACACATAAGAGATACGCGTAGACTGCAATATGATGGCAGTCACACATAAGAGATATGTGTAGACTGCAATATGATGGCAGTCACACATAAGCGATACGTGTAGACTGCAATATAATGGCAGTCACACATAAGAGATACGTGTAGACTGCGATATGATGGCAGTCACACATAAGAGATACGCGTAGACTGCAATATGATGGCAGTCACACATAAGAGATATGTGTAGACTGCAATATGATGGCAGTCACACATAAGAGATACGTGTAGACTGCAATATGATGGCAGTCATACATAAGAGACTTGTGTAGGCTGCAATATAATGGCAGTCACACATAAGAGATACGTGTGGACTGCAATATGATGGCAGTCACACATAAAAGATATGTGTAGACTGCAATATGATGGCAGTCACACATAAGAGATACGTGTAGACTGCAATATAATGGCAGTCACACATAAGAGATACGTGTAGACTGCAATATGATGGCAGTCATACATAAGAGACTTGTGTAGGCTGCAATATAATGGCAGTCACACATAAGAGATACGTGTGGACTGCAATATGATGGCAGTCACACATAAAAGATATGTGTAGACTGCAATATGATGGCAGTCACACATAAGAGATTTGTGTAGACTGCAATATAATGGCAGTCACACATAAGAGATGCGTGTGGACTTCAATATGATGGCAGTCACACATAAAAGATACGTGTAGACTGCAATATGATGGCAGTCACACATAAGACATAAGCGTCAACTGCAATATGATGGCAGTTACACATAAGAAATATGCATCAACTGCAATATGACTGAAGTAAACAACACCAACTCACCCGGTGCACCTAATGTACGGAATAATTTTGGTTGCACTTACTGACATCAAAATATATTTTATTTGGTACATGGTGAAATGATAAGTGTGACCAGTCGATGGCAGTTACACATAAGAGATATGTGAAGACTCAAATATGATGGCAGTCACACATGAGAGATATATGTAGACTGCAATATGATGGCAGTCGCACATAAGAGATATGTGTAGACTGCAATTTAATGGCAGTCGCACATAAGAGATAGGTGTGGACTGCAATATGACTCAAGTAAACAACACCAACATTTTATAAGTTCCATTAAAAAATATAGAACATTACACACATCGCTGAAAAATCCGTCAAAATGTTTTGGTAGGACTTTGGTAAGCTATGAAGCCACACCCCTTGATGGATTGTACTGTTCTTCAACATACCAGTATTATTATGCTGTGTGTATAAGGGAAGACATGTTATCTGGTGTTTTGTCTCACAATGTTATGCAAAAGCAACTTTTCTTACCTTCTGGTACCTGCTGACCTGTATTTGTAGTCTGGGCTTTTAGCTCGGTAGTTAGTCATGCAGAAGACCTAGTGCGTAACGGAAAGGGCAGGGGTCAAACCTCGTGGGTTAGAGTGTTTCAGTGACCTGGATAAGAGTGAGGTTTACGGGGTTGAATATAAGGGTAGTGATGGCTATGGAGTTTATAGTCTGGCCTTTTAGCTCGATAGTTAGCACGCTCGTCTCTCATGCAGACGACCGGGGTGTGTGGGTCTCCATGGACACATTGGCAGTCAAATGAACTCTGCCATCCTGCAATTATTACTGTCATACCTTTGAAAACATACCACAGTCATCCACTGACTAAGACCCCCAGGCCAAGTCCTCATGGACGGACCCTCTGAGACGTACAATGAGGGACACGAGCAGAGAAGGAGACGCGTTGAATACTTACGTTTTCCGAGCGGCGCCGTATTTTTCCCCCAGAGACCGGGTCCCCTGCCGCCGAGGTAAAGGTGAGAAACAAAGAGTGTGAAAGGATGACATCCCGGCACAAAATGTCCATTGTGGAGACCACAAAGGCGGCTGCTGAGCTGCAAGGATAAGAGGACACGGCGTTCAATGTCCCGGAGTCCATGATGATGTCGTTGTTGTTGCCTCAAAGGCGGGAGTCTCGACGTCTGTTTTTGTCCTCAAACGTACCTTTCACATCTCTGCCTTGGCATTGTCACATGATCTCTATCTGCCAGCGCTCTAAGTCTTTGTCTTTACAACTTTCTACGCCATTTGGAAACAAACACACTTGTCTTGTCTCCACACCAATGTTTTGGTACCGCTACCAATTTTTAG
>NC_084623.1:3860255-4010255 GCF_033978795.1 Nerophis ophidion | reverse complement strand
GGCTACGTTAGCTACACAACAAATTGCTAATGTATTTTCACACATTTCTAACCTACTCTCATTACTCACCATTTCATCGTCTCCTTCTTTGCCATAAAAGTAGTTTGTTTTTTTTGGAAAATCCATTTTTTACTCACGCTAGGGTTGTCCAGATACCAATATTTTGGTACTGGTACTAAAATGTATTTCATTACCTTTTCGACACTTTTCAAAATAAAAGTAACCACAAAAACGTACATTTTTGAATGTATTGTAAGGTAACATCGTATGGGACGTAAACATATGTGTTTTATTGCAATCAAAGTACAATTTGTCATTAAATCAGATAGAGAACATTCTAGAAAACTAATCTTTCTCGTCACAAAGGCTCCTAATTTGACTGCTGTATGCAGTAACGTATTGTTTGATTGTTTGGTATGCAGACAACCCCAGTCCACACTTTACGATTCAGAATTGGGAATAAAAGACTTTAGCATGACACGTCACGCTAAAGGCGTGGACGCGTCACGCTGAAAAAGATGTTGCTTGGATGGCAACATATTGTCAGACTTGCCCCTGACGGTTTGTCTATGTTTTAGTTTTTCCTCTGCATTTGTCTGTTTGGTATTTCCTGTCTTTTAGTTCCTGTCAAGTGCTCTTAATTTGTCAGCTTCCTGTCTTGTTCCCTGAGTGCTGTGTTCCTCCTCGGTGTGTTTAGTATTTCCTGTCCTTACTTCCTGTCTAGTGCTCTTATTTTGTCAGCTTCCTGTCTTGTTCCCTGAATGCTGCGTTCCCCTTCAGCTGGGGCTGATTGGCATCTGGCCACACCTGTTGCCAATCAGCCGGCTCCTATTTGTACCTGCTTTGTCTTGTGTCAGTTGCTGGATCATTGTATTGTCGTGTCGATGTCATTTTCTACTTGTCATTCCTACTGGTCCACATGGAGTCTACATGCAGTCTACATGTAGTCTACATGGAGTCTACATGGATTCTACATGGAGTCTACATGGAGTCTACATGGAGTCTACATGGAGTCTACATGCAGTCTACATGTAGTCTACATGGAGTCTACATGGAGTCTACATGGAGTCTACATGGAGTCTACATGGAGTCTACATGGAGTCCACATGGAGTCTACATGGAGTCTACATGGAGTCTACATGGAGTCCACATGGAGTCCACATGGAGTCCACATGGAGTCTACATGGAGTCCACATGGAGTCTACATGGAGTCTACATGGAGTCTACATGGAGTCTACATGGATTCTACATGGAGTCTACATGGAGTCTACATGGAGTCTACATGGAGTCCACATGGAGTCTACATGGAGTCCACATGGAGTCCACATGGAGTCTACATGGAGTCTACATGGAGTCTACATGGAGTCTACATGGAGTCTACATGGAGTCCACATGGAGTCCACATGGAGTCTACATGCAGTCTACATGTAGTCTACATGGAGTCTACATGGATTCTACATGGAGTCTACATGGAGTCTACATGGAGTCTACATGGAGTCTACATGCAGTCTACATGTAGTCTACATGGAGTCTACATGGAGTCTACATGGAGTCTACATGGAGTCTACATGGAGTCTACATGGAGTCCACATGGAGTCTACATGGAGTCTACATGGAGTCTACATGGAGTCCACATGGAGTCCACATGGAGTCCACATGGAGTCTACATGGAGTCCACATGGAGTCTACATGGAGTCTACATGGAGTCTACATGGAGTCTACATGGATTCTACATGGAGTCTACATGGAGTCTACATGGAGTCTACATGGAGTCCACATGGAGTCTACATGGAGTCCACATGGAGTCCACATGGAGTCTACATGGAGTCTACATGGAGTCTACATGGAGTCTACATGGAGTCTACATGGAGTCCACATGGAGTCTACATGGAGTCTACATGGAGTCTACATGGAGTCCACATGAGTCTACATGGAGTCTACATGGAGTCTACATGGAGTCTACATGGAGTCTACATGGATTCTACATGGAGTCTACATGGAGTCTACATGGAGTCTACATGGAGTCTACATGGAGTCCACATGGAGTCCACATGGAGTCTACATGGATTCTACATGGAGTCTACATGGAGTCTACATGGAGTCTACATGGAGTCCACATGGAGTCTACATGGAGTCTACATGGATTCTACATGGAGTCTACATGGATTCTACATGGAGTCTACATGGAGTCTACATGGAGTCTACATGGAGTCCACATGGAGTCTACATGGAGTCTACATGGAGTCTACATGGAGTCCACATGGAGTCTACATGGAGTCCACATGGAGTCTACATGGAGTCTACATGGATTCTACATGGAGTCTACATGGAGTCTACATGGAGTCTACATGGAGTCCACATGGAGTCTACATGGAGTCTACATGGAGTCTACATGGATTCTACATGGAGTCTACATGGAGTCTACATGGAGTCTACATGGAGTTTACATGGAGTCTACATGGAGTCTACATGGATTCTACATGGAGTCTACATGGAGTCTACATGGAGTCCACATGGAGTCTACATGGAGTCTACATGGAGTCTACATGGAGTCCACATGGAGTCTACATGGAGTCTACATGGAGTCTACATGGATTCTACATGGAGTCTACATGGAGTCTACATGGAGTCTACATGGAGTCTACATGGAGTCTACATGGAGTCCACATGGAGTCTACATGTAGTCCACATGGAGTCTACATGGAGTCTACATGGAGTCTACATGGAGTCCACATGGAGTCTACATGGAGTCTACATGGAGTCTACATGGAGTCTACATGGAGTCCACATGGAGTCTACATGGAGTCTACATGGAGTCTACATGGATTCTACATGGAGTCCACATGGAGTCCACATGGAGTCTACATGGAGTCTACCTGGAGTCTACGTGGAGTCTACATGGAGTCTACATGGAGTCCACATGGAGTCTACATGGAGTCTACATGGAGTCTACATGGAGTCTACATGGAGTCCACATGGAGTCTACATGGAGTCTACATGGAGTCTACATGGAGTCTACATGGAGTCTACATGGAGTCCACATGGAGTCTACATGGAGTCCACATGGAGTCTACATGGAGTCCACATGGAGTCTACATGGAGTCTACATGGAGTCTACATGGAGTCTACATGGAGTCTACATGGAGTCCACATGGAGTCCACATGGAGTCTACATGGAGTCTACATGGAGTCTACATGTAGTCCACATGTAGTCCACATGGAGTCTACATGTAGTCTACATGGAGTCTACATGGAGTCCACATGGAGTCTACATGGAGTCTACATGGAGTCTACATGGAGTCTACATGGAGTCCACATGGAGTCTACATGGAGTCTACATGGAGTCTACATGGAGTCTACATGGAGTCTACATGGAGTCCACATGGAGTCTACATGGAGTCCACATGGAGTCTACATGGAGTCTACATGGAGTCTACATGGAGTCTACATGGAGTCTACATGGAGTCCACATGGAGTCCACATGGAGTCTACATGGAGTCTACATGGAGTCTACATGGAGTCCACATGGAGTCCACATGGAGTCTACATGGAGTCCACATGGAGTCTACATGGAGTCTACATGGAGTCTACATGGAGTCTACATGGAGTCTACATGGAGTCTACATGGAGTCCACTTGGAGTCTACATGGAGTCCACATGGAGTCTACATGGAGTCTACATGGAGTCTACATGGAGTCTACATGGAGTCTACATGGAGTCTACATGGAGTCCACATGGAGTCTACATGGAGTCTACATGGAGTCTACATGGAGTCTACATGGAGTCTACATGGAGTCCACATGGAGTCTACATGGAGTCTACATGGAGTCCACATGGAGTCCACATGGAGTCTACATGGAGTCCACATGGAGTCCACATGGAGTCTACATGGAGTCTACATGGAGTCCACATGGAGTCCACATGGAGTCTACATGGAGTCTACATGGAGTCCACATGGAGTCTACATGGAGTCTACATGGAGTCCACATGGAGTCCACATGGAGTCTACATGGAGTCTACATGGAGTCCACATGGAGTCCACATGGAGTCTACATGGAGTCTACATGGAGTCCACATGGAGTCTACATGGAGTCTACATGGAGTCCACATGGAGTCCACATGGAGTCTACATGGAGTCTACATGGAGTCTACATGGAGTCTACATGGAGTCCACATGGAGTCTACATGGAGTCTACATGGAGTCCACATGGAGTCCACATGGAGTCTACATGGAGTCTACATGGAGTCTACATGGAGTCTACATGGAGTCTACATGGAGTCTACATGGAGTCTACATGGAGTCTACATGGAGTCCACATGGAGTCCACATGGAGTCTACATGGAGTCTACATGGAGTCTACATGGAGTCCACATGGAGTCTACATGGAGTCCACATGGAGTCTACATGGAGTCCACATGGAGTCTACATGGAGTCTACATGGAGTCTACATGGAGTCCACATGGAGTCCACATGGAGTCCACATGGAGTCTACATGGAGTCTACATGGAGTCCACATGGAGTCCACATGGAGTCCACATTTTGCCGTAGCAAACAGCTCGGGCTGAACTGATTTGAAATGACAGCCAAATCTGCTTTTCAATGTCTGGAAAAGTGTGTTGATGCAGGACTTCTTCTAGGACGCTGGATCCCGGGGTGTTCGAGGGGGCGGGCCTAATTTGTGCTTGTCTTTTTCCAGCAAAATACCACTAAATTATCCTGGGACCCACAGACAATTACGTAAGTGGAGTCTGCGGCAGATGTGGAATAATGATAAATCAGATGTTTCTTCACTCTAATTCTGCACACACAAGCCAAACATCAATTACTCCATGAAGATTGATATCAGCCGAAGGAAGGACGGAGAACAATCCTGTAGCTGTCATGTAAAACTGCAACTGTCACGCCAGGTTTGGCCGATCACACGTCTCTGGTGAGGGACATGTTGGAATTAATGCAAGAAAAAACAAAAGTTGGCTTGTTGTGTAAATTGAAAATAAGTAAAAAACACAATGATCCTTTTCAAATTATATTCAGTTGAATAGACTGCAAGGACAAGATGCTTAACATTCAAACTGGTAAATGTTGTAGTTTTTTGAAAATATTTGCTCATTTGGAATTTGATGCCTGCAACCAGTTTCAAAAAAGCTGGCACAAGCGGCAAAAAAGAGTGAGAAAGTTGAGGAATGCTCATCACACACTTATTTGGAACATGCCACAGGTGAACAGGCTAATTGGGAACAGGTGGGTGCCATGATTGGCTATAAAAGCAGCTTCCATGAAATGCTCACTCATTCACAAACAAGGACGGGGCGAGGGTCACCATTTTGTCAACAATTGCCTGAGCAAATTGCTTAAAGGGGAACATTATCACCAGACCTATGTAAGCGTCAATATATACCTTGATGGTGCAGAAAAAAGACCATCTATTTTTTTAACCTATTTCCGAACTCTAAATGGGTGAATTTTGGCGAATTAAACGCCTTTCTGTTTATCGGTCTTTTAGCGATGACGTCAGAATGTGACGTCGCCGAGGTAACACACCCACCATTTTCATTTTCAACACATTACAAACACCGGGTCTCAGCTCTGTTATTTTCCATTTTTTGGACTATTTTTTGGAACCTTGGAGACATCATGCCTGGTGGGTGTGTTGTCGGAGGGTGTAACAACACTAACAGGGAGGGATTCAAGTTGCACCACTGGCCCCAAGATGCCAAAGTGTCTGCCGCCAGACCCCCATTGAATGTGCCAGAGTGTCTCCACATTTGACCGGCGATGCTAAGACAGACATGGCACAGAGATGTATGGATAACCTGCAGATGCATTTGCAACTATATTACGTCTCCTTCCACCCACATTTAATGCGAAACAAACACTTACCAATCGACGGATTTAAGTTGCTCCAGTGTCAAAAGATGCGAAAGTCCTGATCGTTTGGTCCGCACATTTTACCGGCGATGCTAACGCAGCTATTCGGCCATGCTATGGCTATGAATAGCGTCAATAGCTATTTGCTCAATAGCTTCAGTTTCTTCTTCAATATTTTCATACTCCAACCATCTGTTTCAATACATGCGTAATCTGTTGAATCGCTTAAGTCGCTGAAATCCGAGTTTGAATCCGAGCTAATGTCGCTATATCTTGTTTGTTTACATCGGCAGCACTGTGTGACGTCGCAGGGAAATGGCCAGTGTCTTCTCAGAGAGCGAAAACAAGGCACTTTAAAGATTTATTTAGGGATATTCCGAGACCGGTAAAATTTTGAAAAAAAACTTCAAAAAATACAAGTCACTGGAAACTGATTTTTATTGTTTTTAACCCTTTTGAAATTGTGATAATGTTCCCCTTAAGAACAACATTTCTCAAGCAGCTATTGCAAGGAATTTAGGGATTTCACCATCCACACTCCGTAATATCACCAAGAGTTTTAGAGAATCTGGAGAAATCACTGCATGTAAGTGTTGATATTATGGACTTTCCATCACTAAGGTGGTCCATCCACCCATCCATCCATTTCCTACCGCTTATTCCCATGGGGGTTGTGGGGGTTGCTGGAGTCTATCTCAGCTGCAAGGCAGGGTAAATAAATGATAAATGGGTTGTACTTGTATAGCGCTTTTCTACCTTCAAGGTACTCAAAGCGCTTTGACACTACTTCCACATTCACACACACATTCACACACTGATGGAGGGAGCTGCCATGCAAGGCGCTAACCAGCACCCATCAGGAGCAAGGGTGAAGTGTCTTGCTCAGGACACAACGGACGTGACGAGGTTGGTACTAGGTGGGAATTGAACCAGGGACTCTCGGGTTGCGCACGGCCACTCTGACACTGCGCCACGCCGTCCCTACACCCTGGACAAGTCGCCACCTCATCGCAGGGCCAACACAGATAGACAGACAACATTCACACACTAGGGACCATTTAGTGTTGCCAATCAACCTATCCCCAGGTGCATGTCTTTGGAGGTGGGAGGGGCCTATCCCCAGGTGCATGTCTTTGGAGGTGGGAGGGGCCTATCCCCAGGTGCATGTCTTTGGAGGTGGGACGGGTCTATCCCCAGGTGCATGTCTTTGGAGGTGGGCGGGGCCTATCCCACGTTGTATGTCTTTGGAGGTGGGAGGGGCCTATCCCCAGGTGCATGTCTTTGGAGGTGGGAGGGGCCTATCCCCAGGTGCATGCCTTTGGAGGTGGGAGGGGCCTATCCCCAGGTGCATGTCTTTGGAGGTGGGAGGGGCCTATCCCACGTTGTATGTCTTTGGAGGTGGGAGGGGCCTATCCCCAGGTGCATGTCTTTGGAGGTGGGAGGGGCCTATCCCCAGGTGCATGTCTTTGGAGGTGGGAGGGGCCTATCCCACGTTGTATGTCTTTGGAGGTGGGAGGGGCCTATCCCCAGGTGCATGTCTTTGGAGGTTGGAGGGGCCTATCCCCAGGTGCATGTCTTTGGAGGTGGGAGGGGCCTATCCCCAGGTGCATGTCTTTGGAGGTGGGACGGGTCTATCCCCAAGTGCATGTCTTTGGGGGTGGGAGGGCCTATCAACAGGTGGATGTCTTTGGAGGTGGGAGGGGCCTATCCCCAGGTGCATGTCTTTGGAGGTGGGAGGGGCCTATCCCCAGGTGCATGTCTTTGGAGGTGGGAGGGGCCTATCCCCAGGTGCATGTCTTTGGAGGTGGGAGGGGCCTATCCCCAGGTGCATGTCTTTGGAGGTGGGAGGGGCCTATCCCCAGGTGCATGTCTCTGGAGGCGGGAGGGGCCTATCCCAAGGTGCATGTCTTTGGAGGTGGGAGGGGCCTACCCCCAGGTGCATGTCTTTGGAGGTGGGAGGGGCCTATCCCCAGGTGCATGTCTTTGGAGGTGGGAGGGGCCTATCAACAGGTGCATGTCATTGGTGGTGGGAGGGGCCTATCCCCAGGTGCATGTCTTTGGAGGTGGGAGGGGCCTATCCCCAGGTGCATGTCTTTGGAGGTGGGAGGGGCCTATCCCCAGGTGCATGTCTTTGGAGGTGGGACGGGTCTATCCCCAAGTGCATGTCTTTGGGGGTGGGAGGGGCCTATCCCCAGGTGCATGTCTTTGGAGGTGGGAGGGGCCTATCCCCAGGTGCATGTCTTTGGAGGTGGGAGGGGCCAACCCACGTTGTATGTCTTTGGAGGTGGGAGGGCCTATCAACAGGTGCATGTCTTTGGAGGTGGGAGGGGCCTATCCCCAGGGGCATGTCTTTGGAGGTGGGAGGGGCCTATCCCCAGGTGCATGTCTTTGGAGGTGGGAGGGGCCTATCACCAGGTGCATGTCTTTGGAAGTGGGAGGAAGCCGGAGTACCCGGAGGGAACCCACGCAGTCACGGGGAGAACATGCTCTCTCTAGTGCCTCTGTAGAACGTGCTGTAGTGGAAAACTGCTGTCCTAGGGTTACCTCCAAACTAAATGCAGTTGGGGGGGTGACACGACATGAGAGGTCAAGTCACCCTGAACATTGTACAGTTACATAAGTAGTTCTGATACAAACCAGGCCATTATGGAGCGTATAAATAAGAAGTGTGTTCATAACAATACTTGGATGCTTGTGTTTTGAGGATGCTTGTGTTTTGATGACCCCTCCAGTACTTTGAAAAAGTATTAGGACATTTCTAGCTTAGTTTAAATGAGTATTATCTTCCTGGGAGTCATTTTGAGCAAAAACAATAAATATTCAAAGAGTAATGAGATTGACATACAAAACTGATATCCCTGCAGTCTACAGCGTGGTGGTCCATAGGACAAGGAAGTACCCATCAAATATTGCTATCCCTCACCCAGAGTCATGGGCTGTGTCTCAAGATATATCGCGGGTTTGTCTCCATATAGAAAATGACTATATCGTGATAGTCGAGTATATGTTCTCACGCAGTTGCTTTTAGCTGCGGGCATTACACTTCAGGCTCTTCCCACTCTGTCCTGTCTCTTCTTCTCACATACGTATACGTCACATACGTACACGCCCTCGCGGAACAGAGAGGTAGCAGCATGGTTAACGTTAGCTGCGGTGCGAGTGGTAATACGAGCGAAAGAAGGTGCGAATCTGCTAACAAATGAAGGAAGAATTCATTCCCAAGAAAACCAGCAGGGGGTCCATCGTCTGGCGGTGCTTTGGCTTCAAGCGGGAATATGTGAAACCGACAACCGTAATTGGGGCAAAAGCGTTGTTGGGACGGCGTGGCGCAGTGGAAGAGTGGCTGTGCGCAACCCGAGGGTCCTTGGTTCAATCCCCACCTAGTACCAACCTCGTCACGTCTGTTGTGTCCTGAGCAAGACACTTAACCCGTGCTCCTGATGGGTGCTGGTTGGCGCCTTGCATGGCAGCTCCCTCCATCAGTGTGTGAATGTGGAAGTAGTGTCAAAGTGCTTTGAGTACCTTGAAGGTAGAAAAGCGCTATACAAGTACAACCTATTTATCATTTAAGGGAAGACCCAGTCTGGTGTGCGCTCTTCTTAATTCCTTTCATGAGGGTGCACCATCTTTCGTCTCATGAGACGCTGTCTGTTTTCATATCCATTCAATCCAACTTTGTACTATCTGATTATGAGTAATTAAAACTGTTGTAACAAACTCTCTATTGTTCCTGTTTAAGAGTCGGACTTTTCGACCACATAAAGTTGGCGTCACGAACAGGGGTAAGAAGCTGTGCACTTTTCATCCGACGCTCCTGAGCTCTTTTTATAAGATCTCCGGTGTGTCGGGACCGGGTCAGATGGAGAGTTATCTGCACCCCCAGGAACTTTGGTGCTGCTTACCATCACCACTAATGTGCCGTTGATGAAGTGTAGAGCGTGGCTGGACTGGTGCCTCCTGAGGTCCACAATGATCTCCTCGGTCCACGTCAAATGTTTCTTCTCTGTAAAACTGCACGCCAAAGCCAAACATTAATTGCTCAATGAAGATTGATATCAGCCCGGGAAAGGGTAAAGAACAATCCTGTGGATGTAAAATTGGCCGAGCACACGTCGGAGGTGAGTGACATGTTGGAATTCATGCAAGACTTAGAAGGCAAATGCAGAATAAAAGGTCTATGGCGTCAGAATAGAAATGCATGCAGCAGAGCCTTGATATAGATTGCGTAACACTTCATGCATAACCCATAAAGTGTTGCATATGCAAAGCACACACACACACACACACACACACACACACACACACACACACACACACACACACACACGGTGCAACCTCCCGTTTCCTTTTGTGTCTGGCCAAGAACAAGCAGCGAGGCAGATGCGGCGTGTGCCTCCGTGCTCCCAGCTGTCTGCATATCTCTTCCTAATAGCACCACTCGCTCCTTCACTCGCCCGGCGAAGCAAGACCGAAGTCCGCGGAATCAAACCAGCGCACGCTTGTCAAGTTGACGCACGCCCAAGTGTCATGAGAGGGAGAATTAGGATTTAGTGGACTGGAATATGAGTGTGATTGCACCGTGGCAAAGAGAGGCTATCAGGACTTTGGAGGAAAGTTGATTGAAAAGGATTGGTTTAAGTAAATCAGCGTTTTTGACCATAGGGCCGTGCCATTCTTAGAGCAAACATTATCTGTTTCCCACCCGTGGTCCACAGTGTTACTCGGTTGTAATACACTTTTCCACCACATGTGGCAGTAATGGGCTTCACGGTGGCAGAGGGGTTAGTGCGTCTGCCTCACAATACGAAGTTCCTGCAGTCCTGGGTTCAAATCCAGGCTCGGGATCTTTCTGTGTGGAGTTTGCATGTTCTCCCCGTGAATGCGTGGGTTCCCTCCGGGTACTCCGGCTTCCTCCCACCTCCAAAGACATGCACCTGGGGATAGGCCCCTCCCACCTCCAAAGACATGCACCTGGGGATAGGTTGATTGGCAACACTAAATGGTCCCTAGTGTGTGAATGTGAGTGTGAATGTTGTCTGTCTATCTGTGTTGGCCCTGTGATGAGGTGGCGACTTGTCCAGGGTGTACCCTGCCTTCCGCCCGATTGTAGCTGAGATAGGCGCCAGCGCCCCCCACGACCCCGAAAGGGAATAAGCGGTAGAAAAATGGATGGATGGATGTGGCAGTAATGACAATACCAACAAACAAAAGTTTCTCAAGGGCAAAAAATATGACTAAATTGGTGAAACTCTATTTTCATTTATTTATGAAACATATGTGTAGAGAGGCGGAGCCGGCAAACGAGCAGCGGGTCAGGGCCCGCTAGAGCCCCGCCCAAGATGGCGACAAGGAGGCGGAGAATGCATCGGAGAGGCGGGGCGTGCTGGGAGCAACGCCGCAATCTGATTCAGGTGAGTGGATCACGCACCGGCACACGATTGACTTATCTCCTCACACTGTATAAAAGGGCAGAAGGAGGAGAGTCCGGAACAGCGACTAAAGAGCAAGAGCGACAGAACGCAAGACAAGAACAACGACGACGGCGGCTGAAAAGCAGACCGGGAACGAGCAGTGGAGGAAGGAGCTGAAAAGCGATCCGACACATTTCGGGAGAACATCTGCACCGTAACACAACAGAACAAATACCCAGAACCCCTTGCAGCACTAACTCTTCCGGGACACTATAATATACCCCCCCGCCCTCCCCAAGCAATAATTAACATGAATGCACTTTCTCTTGCTACTTCAAGGCTTGAATGTTTGATTCATTCATTATTGTTGTTTTATTTGCAGATGTATTATTAGCCGGTGGAAAAATTTTATTTTGATATTTACTTCAGAGGGCTGCAAATAGAAAAGAGGCATTCAAATTGTATTTAAATTTGATTTGATATGCCATTGATATTTTTTAATTATTATTATTATTATTTAAAACTCGATTTTCCCATTCATCCATTTTCTACCGCTTATTCCCTTTCGGGGTCGCGGGGGGCGCCGGCGCCTATCTCAGCTACAATCGGGCGGAAGGCCGGGTACACCCTGGACAAGTCACCACCTCATCGCAGGTTTTACATGTCAATATAAAGTTATTGAAGCCTTGCTTGTTCAATATTCAATGCAAAACTTGTTTAGGTCCTATTAAAAGGTTACTTTGTTCAATCTTGGCCCGTGGCTTTGTTCAGTTTTTAAATTTTGGCCCACTCTGTATTTGAGTTTGACACCCCTTTGTTAAACTGTGAGTAGATTAGACACAATTGTTGAATACCTTTAAAATCAAGACTAAAATTAATAATTCAGTGTCAATATTTGAGTGGAAAAGTTGTGCCCCGAGGTCATGAAGGTAAAAAAACCCTCAAGTATATCCTAAAAATAAGCCGGTTTGGTATACTTCTGTAAGTCACGGCGTCTTTTAGGAAGCCGGGGTATCTAAGGCAGGCAAAGAGGCCACCGGGAGGACACGTTGCTAACTTGGGCTCAGCCGAGTCGAGATTTGAAGAAAAGGACGCAGGAACAGCTTGACAGTCATTAAAAGTGAGGAAACTTCAAAGTGAAACCTAAAAAAATGGGGGATAATTACGAAACTTTGAGCGGAAATTTGTCCCATTTTTGCATCCAAGATCCAGAACGTCCCCCCCCCTGTCCTCGGGTTCACCTCGCCGGCTTGTTTTTGCCAAGCTGTCCTCCTCGTTACCTAGCTAATCCCAGCCACTGTCAAGATTTAAATGCTGCTTTCAGCGTGTGCCATATTTTCTGCATTCAGCATCATTTCCCTGAGCCTGAGAGACAAGGGGAGAGGGGGAGGAACATCAGACGAGATAAAGAGACACACTCCGCGGATTACACACGCCGTGCACACATGCGCGCGCCGCTACAAATGCAGGAACACATTGTATTAGCCCCGCTTTAATTAGCCCCCTGATTTTTATCAGGGTGATCAGGAGTTCAACGCTGCAAAGTTTCCTGAAGATAAAACAGAGTTTGCGGATGCTCGACCTAATGAATACTGAGCGGCATCGTGGAGGAAGGACTGAAGGAGGATGAGAGGGCGCTTCAATTTAATTGCTCACCTGATACTTTGACTTCCTGGCTTATCGTACTCTCACATCTGTTACGGCCGAGGAGAAAATTGCTCCTGACATACGCGTGGAACACTTTTTCTCTGAGAGTCGAGCAATATTAACAGCCTGACCAACACATGTCAGAATCTTTTAAATATACACTATATTGCCAAAAGTGTTTGGCCACCCATCCAAATGAAGACAATCAGGTGCCCTAATCTCTTGGACAGGTGAATACAACCAAAAACTTAGGCATAGACTGGTTCTACAAACATTTGTGAAAGAACGAACCATGGAACTGTCATCGGATGCCACCTGTGCAACAATTTCATCTCTCCTAAATATTCAAAAGTCAACTTTATTATAAGAAAGGTGAAGAGTTTGGGAACAACAGCAACCCAGCCACCAAGTGGTAGGCCCCGTAAACTGACCAGAGAGGGGTCAGTGGATGCTGAAGCGCATAGTGCAAAGACTTTCTGCACAGTCAGTTGCAACAGAGCTCCAAACTTCATTTGACCTTTGTCAAGTTCAAACACTGATGACATCTATTAAACAAGACAAGAAGCAAAGAATTAAACAGAGACAGAATAAAATTTGGCTCAATTTGAGGAGAGACGCACCGGCACAGTGTCTCAGCACGCTCCGTTTCTAAGGGTCGAGGGTCATATACAGTTCACAGGAAAGGTTGGTTCAAAAAAGAGGTCGTCAGGAACTTGGGCAGATCCCGCCTTCTTTGCGCTTTGTTGCTATTGACGTGGCCAAGTGGTAGGCCGCGTAAACTGACCAGAGAGGGGTCACAGTCAGTTGCTACAGAGCTCCAAACTTAATTTGACCTTAATCAGATTCAAACACTGATGACATCTATTAAACAAGACAAGAAGCAAATAATTAAACACAGACAGAATAAAATTTGGCTCAATTTGAGGAGAGACGCATGGACACTGTATGTACAGTGTCTCAGCACGCTCTGCCAAAAGATTGCACGCCTCCTTCTTTTATTTGGACCTTCCCTGACCACACGGCCACAGCTGTTTCTAAGGGTCGAGGGTCGTAAACAGTTCACAGAAAAGGTGGGTTCAAAAAAGAGGTCGTCAGGAACTTGGGCAGATCCCGCCTTCTCTGCGCTTTGTTGATATTGGGTTGAAACAATATCTGTCTGTTGATTACAATACATGAAATAAACAGAAACACCTTCATGTTGCTTCCCCCCCTACACAGTGGAGTTTTACAAGACTTCTTCTTGGTTAGGTTTCAAAGACAGCTTTTACTTCTCACCGGGAACTCAATGTAAACCACAGTTTTTGTGATGACTTAGAAACAATTATTCTAACAACCTTCCGATTGAACCAAGCACTTAGGCATGAAGACTGTTGCTACAAATATTTGTGAAAGAACAGGCCATGGAACCATCATAAGATGCCACCTGTGCAACACATCCACTCGTGAAATTTCCTCGCTCCTAAATATTCCAAAGTCAACTTTATTATAAGAAAAGTGAAGAGTTTGGGAACAAAAGCAACTCAGCCACCAAGTGGTAGGCCACGTAAACTGTCCAGAGAAGGGTCACAGTCAGTTGCTACAGAGTGCCAAACTTCATTTGACCTTAATCAGGTTCAAACACTGATGAAATCTGTTAAACAAGACAAGAAGCAAATAATTAAACAGAGACAGAATAAAATTTGGCTCAATTTGAGGAGAGACGCATGGACACTGTACCTTTGAACAGTGTCTCAACACGCTCTGCCCAAAGCTTGCACGCGTCCTTCTTTTATTTGGACCTTCCCTGACCACACGGCCACAGCTGTTTCTAAGGGTCGAGGGTCGTAAACAGTTCACAGGAAAGGTTGGTTCAAAAAAGAGGTCGTCAGGAACTTGGGCAGAGCCCGCCTTCTCTGCGCTTTGTAGTTATTGGGTTGAAACAATATCTTTCTGTTGATTACAATACATGAAAGAAACAGAGACACCTTCATGTTGCTTCCCCCCCTACACAGTGGAGTTTTACAAGACTTCTTCTTGGTTAGGTTTCAAAGACAGCTTTTACTTCTCACCGGGAACTCAATGTAACACACAGTTTTTGTGATGACTTAGAAACAATTATTCTAACAACCTTCCGAATGAACCAAGCACTTAGGCATGAAGACTGTTGCTACAAATATTTGTGAAAGAACAGGCCATGGAACCATCATAAGATGCCACCTGTGCAACACATCCACTCGTGAAATGTCCTCTCTCCTAAATATTCCAAAGTCAACTTTATCATAAGAAAAGTGAAGAGTTTGGGAACAACAGCAACTCAGCCACCAAGTGGTAGGCCACGTAAACTGACCAGAGAGGGGTCACAGTCAGTTGCTACAGAGTGCCAAACTTCATTTGACCTTAATCAGGTTCAAACACTGATGACATCTGTTAAACAAGACAAGAAGCAAAGAATTAAACAGAGACAGAATTAAATTTGGCTCAATTTGAGGAGAGACGCATGGACACTGTACCTTTGAACAGTGTCTCAACACGCTCTGCCCAAGGCTTGCACGCCTCCTTCTTTTATTTGGACCTTCCCTGACCACACGGCCACAGGTGTTTCTAAGGGTCGAGGGTCGTAAACAGTTCACAGAAAAGGTGGGTTCAAAAAAGAGGTCATCAGGAACTTGGGCAGATCCCGCCTTCTCTGCGCTTTGTTGCTATTGGGTTGAAACAATATCTGTCTGTTGATTACAATACAGGAAAGAAACAGAAACACCTTCATGTTGCTTCCCCCCCTACATAGTGGAGTTTTACAAGACTTCTTCTTGGTTAGGTTTCAAAGACAGCTTTTACTTCTCACCGGGATCTCAATGTAACACACAGTTTTTGTGATGACTTACAAAACAATTATTCTAACAACATTCCGAATGAACCAAGCACTTAGGCATGAAGACTGTTGCTACAAATATTTGTGAAAGAACAGGCCGTGGAACCATCATAGGATGCCACCTGTGCAACACATCCACTCGTGAAATGTCCTCTCTCCTAAATATTCCAAACTCAACTTTATTATAAGAAAAGTGAAGAGTTTGGGAACAACAGCAACTCAGCCACCAAGTGGTAGGCCATGTAAACTGACCAGAGAGGGGTCACAGTCAGTTGCTACAGAGTTCCAAACTTCATTTGACCTTAATCAGGTTCAAACACTGATGACATCTGTTAAACAAGACAAGAAGCAAATAATTAAACAGAGACAGAATTACATTTGGCTCAATTTGAGGAGAGACGCATGGACACTGTACCTTTGAACAGTGTCTCAACACGCTCTGCCCAAGGCTTGCACGCCTCCTTCTTTTATTTGGACCTTCCCTGACCACACGGCCACAGCTGTTTCTAAGGGACGAGGGTCGTAAACAGTTCACAGAAAAGGTGGGTTCAAAAAAGAGGTCGTATAACAGTTGAAAAAGAGGTTCGTAAAAGAGTTAAGAAAAAGAGGTCGTCTGGAACTTGGGCAGATCCCGCCTTCTGTGCGCGTTGTAGTTATTGGGTTGAAACAATATCTTTCTGTTGATTACAATACATAAAAGAAACAGAAACACCTTCATGTTGCTTCCCCCCCTACACAGTGGAGTTTTTACAAGTCTTCTTCTTGGTTAGGTTTCAGAGACAGCTTTTGCTTTTGACTCAATGTAACACCAAGTTTTTGTGATAACATAGAAACAATTATTCTAACAACCTTCCAATTGGCCCACGTACAGTACGCGGAGAGCTTCATGGACTGGGTTTCCATGGCCGAGCAGCTGCATCTAAGCCATACATTACCAAGTCCAGTGTAAAGCACGTCGCCACTGGACTCTGGAGCTGTGGAGACGCGTTCTCTGGACTGATAAGTCCATCTGGCAATCTGATGGACCAGTCTGAGTTTGGAGGTGGCCAGGAGAATGCTACATTTCGGACGGCATTGTGCCGAGTGTGAAATTTGGTGGAGGAGGAATTATGGTTTGGGGTTGTTTTTTCAGGAGTCGGGCTTGCCCCCTTAGTTCCAGTGAAAGGAACTCCAGGGTACCAAAACATTTTGGACAATTCAATGGAATGGCACTTCAAGTTCCTATGTGAGTAAAGGCAGGTGGCCAAATACTTTTGTACCTGTGATGGACCGGGTACCAGTCCAGGGTTTGCCAGGCCCTGGATATAAGCAGGGGTGTCACACTAACTTTCATTTAGAAGGACAATTGTCACGGCTGGTTACACCAGTTCGCGCCTTTAAGTTGGGTTTTGTTTTCTGTGTTTGGTGATTGTTCCTGTCCTGCGCTCTTATTTTGGTGCCGCTTCCTGTCGTGTTGGTATTTTTTTCACAACTACTTCACACATCCCTTCAAGCACTTTTCCCACACCTGTTGTCTGTTGGTGATTAAGATGGTTTACACCTTATCCTGGTTGCCAATCAGGATACTTTCGACAGGTCTGGATCTTTGTTTTGGCTTCCGTGCTTTGAACCTCCACGCAGAATCACTTTGTTCAATGCTTACTGTGTCATGTCTTGTGATCATGTTTTGTTTAGTTATGTTCTGTTTTGTTTAAGACTCCATTGCTTCCTGTTTTTGCACTTCCTTGTTTGCTTTGTTTCCATGCCAACCCATTAGTTTTCACCTGTCCCCTTGCCACGCACCTGGTTTCAATCACCACAGTATTATTTAAGCCACAGTTGCCAAGTAGTCAGCCTGGTGACATCACCTTCTACTCAGCCTCCACACCCACGTATCCATGCAAAAGATCCATGTTCCTCTCTCGTCACAGTAAGTGTTTTTGTTTTGGTTGTTCATAGTTCTGCATTTGTGCAAGTTTTAGTTTATGTCCATAGTTTTGCCTTGGTGCAAGTTTTTGTTTTCATAGTCACGTTTTGAACCTCCACTGAGAGCGCCTTTTGTGTCAGGGGTATTTAGTGTCGAACCCCAAGCTGCAGAGAAGGAGGCAGGCATTTGGTAAGTAAACGTGATTTAATTGAATACTAAGACAAAACCAAAACCAAAAGGGTACAAACAAAAAGCGCGCACATGGGCGGAAAAACAAACAAAAGGCCTTTAGCATAGAAGCTAACAAGAAAAAATGAACTTTAGCATGGAAGCTAGAGGATCACAAAGAGAAAAATTGGAAATAGCTATGGCTAACAAAAACAGCTTACCGCTACGACGACCAGGACAAGATGTAGCAAGACAGGTAATAGCTGTAACAAAACGACAGGTAGCACGACAAGAGTGACACGAGGCAACGACAATACAAAGGACAATACAATGATCCAGCAACTGACACAAGACAAAGGCTGATTGGCAACAGGTGTGGCCAGATGCCAATCAGCCGCAGCTAAAGGGGAACACAGCACTCAGGGAACAAGACAGGAAGCTGACAAAATAAGAGCACTAGACAGGAACTATGGACAGGAAATACTAAACACACTAAGGAGGAACACAGCACTCAGGGAACAAGATAGGAAGCTGACAAAATAAGAGCACTAGACAGGAACTATGGACAGGAAATACTAAACACACTAAGGAGGAACACAGTACTCAGGGAACAAGACAGGAAGCTCACAAAATAAGAACACTAGACAGGAACTATGGACAGGAAATACTAAACACAATAAGGAGGAACACAGCACTCAGGGAACAAGACAGGAAGCTGACAAATTAAGAGCACTTGACAGGAACTAAAAGACAGGAAATACTAAACACAGGAAACAGACAAATGCAGAGGAAAAAACTAAAACATAGACAAACTGTCAGGGGCAAGCCTGACATTTTGTTTATACCCTTTGTTTTTTGTAATATTTTTGAGTTAAGATTAAAGATGTCACTACCCTTCTGCACTATTTCTGTTTTGTTATTGCCTAGTGAAATTATATTTTATTTGCATTTTGCTTGCCCTCTCTGCATCATAGACACACAATGTTCCAAGCTCTTCTACACAGTAAGGTAACAGCCAGTTTTTTGTCCATACTAAATGTGACAGTCCCTTGCTGTCGTTGTGCGGGTTCAATGGACCACCCAGGAAGGACATGCTTTTGAGCAGGTCTGACTTCTTTATTTTGCAATAAATGTTGGTTGCAGCTCGGATCGCTTTTCAGCTCCTGCCTCCACTGCTCGTTCCCGCTCTGCTTTTCAGCCGCCGTCGTCGTCGTCGTGCTCGTCTTGCGCTCTGTGTTGCTCTTGCCTCTCAAGCGCTGCGGACTCTCCTCCTTCCTTCTTGATCTATCCTCCTTCTCCCCTTTTATACAGAGTCAGGAGAAATCTTGGAGACGTACAGTATATTTGAGTTGAGAGCTCAAGATTAAAAGCGACTGTTTGCAACTTGGAGCGGCCGTCTAGAGGGTGCTAACCTTCGAAAGTACCTGCTAGAGATGGGATTTATGGCTCTGTGAAGCGAGCTGGATCTTGCAGAGATGTTCCTTTCCAAGATTTCTGACTGGCCCTTGTTTCTTTCCAGAA
The DNA here is from genome assembly GCF_033978795.1 of Nerophis ophidion. Lineage (NCBI taxonomy): Eukaryota > Metazoa > Chordata > Actinopteri > Syngnathiformes > Syngnathidae > Nerophis > Nerophis ophidion. The sequence goes on along the minus strand of NC_084623.1, from coordinate 3,990,885 downwards.
GTTACATGTTTTTACTAAGGAAGTAATCACTGGTAGCAGTTATACGATATAATTTGGATCTGAATAATTCGGATTCTCTCCAATTCATACGACCGTATTTTTTGGACTATAAGGCGCACTTAAAATAATTTCATTTTCTCAAAACTCGACAGTGTGCCTTATAACCCGGTGCGCCTAATGTACGGAATGATTGTGGTTGTGCTTACCGACCTCGAATCTATTTTAATTGGTGCATGGCGTAATGATAAGTGTGACCAGTAGACGGAAGTCACACATAAAACACACGTGAAGACTGCAATATGATGGCAGTCACACATAAGAGATATGTGTAGACTGCAATATGATGGCAGCCACAGATGAGATATATGTGTAGACTGCAATATGATGGCAGTCACACATAAAAGATATGTGTAGACTTCAATATGATGGCAGTCACACATAAGAGATACGTGTAGACTGCAATATGATAGCAGGCACACATAAAAGACACGTGTAGACTGCAATATGATGGCAGTCACACATAAGAGATATGCATGGACTGCAATATGATGGCCGCCACACATGAGATATATGTGTAGACTGCAATATGATGGCAGTCACACATAAGAGATACGTGTAGACTTCAATATGATGGCAGTCACACATAAGAGATACGTGTGGACTGCAATATGATGGCAGCCACACATGAGATATATGTGTAGACTGCAATATGATGGCAGTCACACATAAGAGATACGTGTAGACTTCAATATGATGGTAGTAGCACATAAGAGATACGTGTGGACTGCAATATGATGGCAGTCACACATAAGAGGTACGTGTAGACTGCAATATGATGGCAGTCACACATAAGAAATACATGTGGACTGCAATTTGATGGCAGTCACACACAAGTGATGCGTGTAGTCTGCAATATGATGGCAGTCACACATAAGAGATATGTGTAGACTGCAATATGATGGCAGTCACACATAAGAGATATGTGTAGACTGCAATATGATGGCAGTCACACATAAGAGATATGTGTAGACTGCAATATGATGGCAGTCACACATAAGAGATATATGTAGACTGCAATATGATGGCAGTCACACATAAGAGATATGTGTAGACTGCAATATGATGGCAGTCATACATTAGAGATACGTGTAGACTGCAATTGGATGGCAGTCACACATAAGAGGTACTTGTAGACTGAAAAATGATGGCAGTCACACAGAAGAGATACATGTAGACTGCAATATGATGGCAGTCACACATACGAGGTACGTGTAGACTGCACTTGGATGGCAGTCACACACAAGTGATGCGTGTAGACTGCAATATGATGGCAGTCACACATAAGAGATATGTGTAGACTGCAATATGACACAAATAAACAACATCCAAATGTTATATGTTTCATTAAAATGTTAGAAATGTTTTAGTAGGACTTTGGTAAGCTATGAAGCCACACCCCTTGATAGATTGTACTGTGCTTCACTTCATAATAGGAGTATTACTATGCTGTGTGTATAAGGTAAGACATATTATCCGGTGATTTGTTTGGCAATATTATGCAAAAGCAACTTTGCTTACTTTCTGGTACCTGATGATCCGTATTTTGGGGTTCGCGTGAGTCCTGAAAATTTAAAAAAGTAGTGTAAAGTTCTTACTTATATCCGTCAGTGAACTCGCCATGAAAGCACTAAAACATAGTGGTGTAGTGACTTTACATTATTCACCCAAGGAACTTTCGGTGGGACGTTTTTTCACGGGACACATTCCGGGTGTTGTTGTTGCACTAGTGAGCGACGGATGAGGAGATGCAGCTCCATTATTGATTGAAGTAAAGTCTGAATGTGATTAAAACAGTTAGCGCCATCTTTTAACACTGTGACAGTTTGACCCCACACTGTCGCTGTTTGACCTTTGGCTTCCTCTCAAACCATGCACACTTTTTTAGTCAGCACACCTGCTTGGACTAATTAGGCCTAATTTGGGCCAAACCATGACTATTAGGAGCTGGGTGTTGTTGAGGGACATTTGAAAGTTGTCTTGTCTAAACCTGAATACACTGTGGACAAAAGTGACTGCTTTAAAAATGCAAAAGTACTATGTGTATACTTTTTAGACATGTGATGGTTATTTATGGTTAAATTTGCCAAAGGACTGTTTTCTTAATTTCCCCTGTCTTATTGGTCCCAGCTAGTGGGCGGGACTACGGGCTATTTAAGTGGGGAAAATGCCATTTTTCTGCAGTCTGCTGCCTGTCACTGCCAGAGGAACTTCTCTGTCCTGAGCAAGAGTTTCGGTCTTCAAACATCAAACAACTACTGAGGTGATATTTTTGATGATGAGATTATGTTGTGTTGTAACCGGCTAATTGAGTTTTGTTGATTGCTAATTTATTTTGCTAGATCTGTTATGTCATTTAATTTTTTACTTTGATATATTTGATGTTTGACCTTTTGTTTGTAAATATATGTATTTTGATATAATGGATGATTTATATTTGGATTATTTTTAATATGCTTATTTTGATTAATTATATGTAGGCCTATTTAACGCATGCAACTTTTTGAAATATATTTAGAATATAAATGTACTATATATAATATATGATATTAATATTGTCTTTATTTATTACTGTTACAGATTGTGGGTGCTTTGTCTTCCTGTTGTTCAAATTTTGACACTTCTTTGGGATTTTCAATAAATGTTTGTAAACTCTTACCAGTGCGTGCCTTGCCATCCCTGATTTGAAGTCCGGTTTGCAAAGGTTACATTACCCTCACCCGAGGCGGGGTGTGACAGACACTTCTTCTACTCCCGTCCTTGCACGCTACACCGCTACAACAAAGTTGACGGGGAGAAGATGCTGTCGAAGTGGAGGCATGTAAATGTACTATATATAATATACGATACTAATATTGTCTTTATTTATTACTGTTACAGATTGTGGGTGCTTTGTCCTCCTGTTGTTGTTCACATCTTGACACTTTTTTGGGATTTTCAATAAATGTTTGTAAACTGTTACCACTGCGTGCCTTGCTGTCCTTGATTTGAAGTCCGGTTTGCAAAGGTTACGTTACCCTCACCCGAGGCGGGGTGTGACAGACACTTCTTCTACTCCCGTCCTTGCACGCTACACCGCTACAACAAAGTTGACGGGGAGAAGATGCTGTCGAAGTGGAGGCATGTAAATGTACTATATATAATATACGATACTAATATTGTCTTTATTTATTACTGTTACAGATTGTGGGTGCTTTGTCCTCCTGTTGTTGTTCACATCTTGACACTTTTTTGGGATTTTCAATAAATGTTTGTAAACTGTTACCACTGCGTGCCTTGCCATCCTTGATTTGAAGTCCGGTTTGCAAAGGTTACATTACCCTCACCCGAGGCGGGGTGTGACAGACACTTTTTCTACTCCCGTCCTTGCACGCTACACCGCTACAACAAAGTTGACGGGGAGAAGATGCTGTCGAAGTGGAGGCATGTAAATGTACTATATATAATATACGATACTAATATTGTCTTTATTTATTACTGTTACAGATTGTGGCTGCTTTGTCTTCCTGTTGTTGTTCACATCTTGACACTTTTTTGGGATTTTCAATAAATGTTTGTAAACTCTTACCAGTGCGTGCCTTGCCATCCTTGATTTGAAGTCCGGTTTGCAAAGGTTACATTACCCTCACCCGAGGCGGGGTGTGACAGACACTTTTTCTACTCCCGTCCTTGCACGCTACACCGCTAAAACAAAAAAGACGGGGAGAAGATGCTGTCGAAGTGGAGGCATGTAAATGTACTATATATAATATACGATACTAATATTGTCTTTATTTATTACTGTTACAGATTGTGGGTGCGTTGTCTTCCTGTTGCTGTTCACATCTTGACACTTTTTTGGGATTTTCAATAAATGTTTGTAAACTGTTACCACTGCGTGCCTTGCTATCCTTGATTTGAAGTCCGGTTTGCAAAGGTTACATTACCCTAACCCGGGCGGGGTCTGACAGACACTTCTCCTCCCGTCCTTGCACGCTACACCGCTATAACAAAAAAGTCGGGGAGATGCTGTCGAAGTGGAGGCATGTAAATAAGACCACCCATCCTGAAGCAACTGTCAGAAAGCGACTTGAAGATGATCAGTAAAACATCATCTATGCAACCTTTTGAGCAAAGAACCACCATCACATGTTATGTAGACCACAAGGATGTCTTTTACATTTACAAAAAATGAAATAAGAATATGACTCCTTTAATGCACCTTATAACCCGTTGCACCTTTTGTAAGAAAATAGACCGGACTAGACCTGCTCATTGGCAGCCCCATGGTCCGGAAAATGCACTATACGCCGCGCTGTGTCCTGGGCATGAGGTTAAACTGTATCCGGCAGCGGAGGCTCCTCTATGGGGTCTTGGGGCACTAGGAGGTTAACCCCTTTACTACTGTTACCCCAGGTGGTCCTTGGCAAAGGCCTAGTACCTGACTGCGCCCTAGCCAGGGATACGGTGAAGACCTCAACGGCGGCGCAGGCTGAAGACTGTAGATTTTAAGAACTACCACAACGGCAGTAGAAGGCTGCAGTAGAAAAGGGTCCCCAGTCGTCTTGGACTCCATGCCACTGGACCCTGTCAAGGATCGTGTTCAGACTGTCTGTGTACCAGTCTCCCCACGTTAAACCACGTCACGCACAGGCATCTTCCATAAAGGGATAGACCCCTACCGGGAGGATCGTCATTCTTGTTCGAGTAACCGCCAAAGATGATATCCCACACTCTACCCACTCTGCTTTCAAAGCTAAATATTATCCAATAACTCGGACATAAAACCTGTGTTCTTTGTCACATTTGAGAGTTTCTCCGAAGATTTGCTCCCACAAGCTGGACATTCAGGTCGTGGTTACGTAGTCTTTGCGAGGAGTCAGGACTGTGTTTGTACCCGCTGTACGTCAGGCATCGGTAAAAGTGTGAGGTGCTGGACTTGGTCCGCACCGTTGCGCTGATGAAGCCAGAAAGAGAAGCTCTTAATCAAGCAATCAATCTGCATGTGAAGCCATCATCCAGCTCTGGTTGTGGGCTTTGGGCGCTGACCAAGAGAGTGAGCTCATTTCTCCGAGAGGCTTAAGTCCTTCACAAGTGCAGACATCTGGTTTCACACTGAGAGGAAGCAGCTGAGGTGGTGCTCTGGTCGAGCTGTTAGACAATGGTTGGACGTCGAGATGCCGCGCTGCCCTCCATCGTCATCCGTCCCTGCTGACACATTCGACGCCTGCCAACCTTTACTGAATGGAGATGGATTAAATACAGGTCTCGTATTGTCCAACGAGGTCTCTGGTGCTGGGTCAGGTTCAAGCCGGTTTGCTGAGTGTAAAATTGAGCTGAATTTTTAAACGAAAGAAGCTTGTTTTAAATGCGTCCACTGGATGTCACAATAGCGATTCTGTGAGGCAAGCAAAACGTGTATTTTAAGGTAGGGAAAGCGGGGCTGTGACTCCTCCAAAATCCATCCATTTTCTACCGCTTATTCCCTTTCGGGGTCGCGGGGGACGCTGGCGCCTATCTCAGCTACAATCGGGCGGAAGGCGGGGTACACCCTGGACAAGTCGCCACCTCATCGCAGGGCCTCCTCCAAAATAAACACGGCAAATGCTGCACGGGACACTGATATAGTTCTGTAAAAATGATTGTGAGCGCTGTCTGATTTACTGCAATACTGTCAGTTTTTGACATTTTTTTTTTTTATGGTTTGTTGAAATCGTTCACACATTACACAGCTTTTGTAGTTCTATCGATACAAAGTGATGCCAATAGTGATGCCAAGAAAGCATCACTATTAGTATCGGTAAATATTGGTAACGGGTCAGCCCTAGTCCCAACTTTAGTATGCATTGCTCAGTTTTATTGAGCTTTAAGTAAAGTTGGCATGGATTTATTTTCCATCCAAACGATCAAAATATTGATTAAGAGGGTTTGCTTAATTACTAGTAAAATACAAGTTGTGTAGTATGTTCACTATTTTATGTAAAAACTTAATTGTTTTTCGATTGCAATTATAAACATATGTTCTGTTAAAAAAACAGCTAATAATGCCATTTTTTGTGGTTCCCTTTATTTTAAAAATAATTGAAAAGTATCTAAATACTTTTTGGTACCAAAATATTGGTATCCAGGCAACCCTAATCCCAACTTTAGTATGCATTGCTCAGTTTTATTGAGCTTTAAGTAAAGTTGGCATGGATTTATTTTCCATCCAAACGATCAAAATATTGATTAAGAGGGTTTGCTTAGTTGCTACTAAAATACAAGTTGTGTAGTATGTTCACTATTTTATGTAAAAACTTAATTGTTTTTCTAGTGCAATTATAAACATATGTTTTGTTAAAATACAGCTAATAATGCCATTTTTTGTGGTTCCCTTTATGTAAAAAATAATTGAAAAGTATCTAAATACTTTTTGGTACCAAAATATTGGTATCCAGGCAACCCTAATCCCAACTATATCATGCATCGCTCAGTTTTATTGAGCTTTAACTAAAGTTGGCATGGATTTATTTTCCATCCAAACGATCAAAATATTGATTAAGAGGGTTTGCTTAGTTGCTACTAAAATACAAGTTGTGTAGTATGTTCACTATTTTATGTAAAAACTTAATTGTTTTTCTAGTGCAATTATAAACATATATATTTGTTAAAATACAGCTAATAATGCCATTTTTTGTGGTTCCCTTTATGTAAAAAATAATTGAAAAGTATCTAAATACTTTTGGTACCAAAATATTGGTATCCAGGCAACCCTAATCCCAACTATATCATGCATCGCTCAGTTTTATTGAGCTTTAAGTAAAGTTGGCATGGATTTATTTTCCATCCAAACGATCAAAATATTGATTAAGAGGGTTTGCTTAGTTGCTACTAAAATACAAGTTGTGTAGTATGTTCACTATTTTATGTAAAAACGTAATTGTTTTTCTATTGCAATTATAAACATATGTTCTGTTAAAAAAAAGCTAATAATGCCATTTTTTGTGGTTCCCTTTATTTAAAAAAAATTGAAAAGTATCTAAATACTTTTTGGTACCAAAATATTGGTATCCAGGCAACCCTAATCCCAACTATATCATGCATCGCTCAGTTTTATTGAGCTTTAAGTAAAATTGGCATGGATTTATTTTCCATCCAAACGATCAAAATATTGATTAAGAGGGTTTGCTTAATTACTAATAAAAGACAAGTTGTGTAGTATGTTCACTATTTTATGTAAAAACTTAATTGTTTTTCTATTGCAATTATAAACATATGTTCTGTTAAAAAAAAGCTAATAATGCCATTTTTTGTGGTTCCCTTTATTTAAAAAAAATTGAAAAGTATCTAAATACTTTTTGGTACCAAAATATTGGTATCCAGGCAACCCTAGTCCCAACTATATCATGCATCGCTCAGTTTTATTGAGCTTTAAGTAAAGTTGGCATGGATTTATTTTCCATCCAAACGATCAAAATATTGATTAAGAGGGTTTGCTTAGTTGCTACTAAAATACAAGTTGTGTAGTATGTTCACTATTTTATGTAAAAACTTAATTGTTTTTCTAGTGCAATTATAAACATATATTTTGTTAAAATACAGCTAATAATGCCATTTTTTGTGGTTCCCTTTATTTAAAAAATAATTGAAAAGTATCTAAAAACTTTTTGGTACCAAAATATTTGTATCCAGGCAACCCTAGTCCCAACTTTAGTATGCATTGCTCAGTTTTATTGAGATCTAAGTAAAGTTGGCATGGATTTATTTTCCATCCAAACGATCAAAATATTGATTAAGAGGGTTTGCTTAATTACTACTAAAAGACAAGTTGTGTAGTATGTTCACTATTTTATGTAAAAACTTAATTGTTTTTCGATTGCAATTATAAACATATGTTTTGTTAAAAAAACAGCTAATAATGCCATTTTTTGTGGTTCCCTTTATTTAAAAAAAATTGAAAAGTATCTAAATACTTTTTGGTACCAAAATATTGGTATCCAGGCAACCCTAATCCCAACTATATCATGCATCGCTCAGTTTTATTGAGCTTTAAGTAAAGTTGGCATGGATTTATTTTCCATCCAAACGATCAAAATATTGATTAAGAGGGTTTGCTTAATTACTAGTAAAAGACAAGTTGTGTAGTATGTTCACTATTTTATGTAAAAACGTAATTGTTTTTCTATTGCAATTATAAACATATGTTCTGTTAAAAAAAAGCTAATAATGCCATTTTTTGTGGTTCCCTTTATATAAAAAATAATTGAAAAGTATCTAAATACTTTTTGGTACCAAAATATTGGTATCCAGGCAACCCTAATCCCAACTATATCATGCATCGCTCAGTTTTATTGAGCTTTAAGTAAAGTTGGCATGGATTTCTATTCAATCAAAACGTTGATTTGCCAAGAACACAAAAAGAAATGTCTTTGAAATCGAAATATACGAAATATTGACATTTTTGTACTCTGTTGAGCCTCAATTTCTATCAAAGTATTCCAAGATGTTTAGGCGTGAGTGGTGGATTAGCAATAAACCCAAAATGTAATCTTACAAAAGCATCTTTCCTCAGTGTCAAACATAAACACAGCCGAGGGTTCTTCTCCCCGAGGAGTCTTAGCGACGGAGACGGCGATTATCAGACGTGCCAAACATGAGAGGCAATTACCAGATGGTAAACAACGTCTGACTAGAAGTGGACAGCATTTCTGCAATAAAAAAAAGTCCTGTTTCGTAATATCAACTTACTTTCTCATTTGCCAGATGGAATTGTGGAACAAACCCCGTGGAGCATCACGTTAGGAAATTTCAGTTTGGATGGCAAATGATTTAAGGTCCCTGACTTGAATCATTGCGAAACGCTAAGACTTTCCGTGACGTGAGTTGGGTCCGACACACAAAAGGTAACAGGACAGCGTGACGAATGGAGGCACAGGAGGAACAAAGGTGTGGGCCAGTTTCAATAAATCTTCTTTTTTGAAACAAGCTAAAAAAAACTCTTTGGCGACGGAGCCTGGATTTTTGGTATATTTTTTATCGGGAGAGTCACACGACAATGACGAGAGACGAGGAAGACGGGGAAATGTTGTCCAAAGTTGAAGAACAATTCCAACAGCATTTGGGGAAGCTTTGATGAGCGGTTCACAAACAAAAAACCCCCCAAAAAAGCCTTGGAAGATTGAGATTCCTTTCAGAGGGAGAACTGGCAGACAAGTGAGAGACATTGCCAATGCATACCGTCTGTTTCCAGCATGTGCTACACACACACACACACACACACACACACACATTGTCAGGAGGCACCACAAAGGTAAAATGTGGTTCAAGAGTAAGTAGGAAGTACTACTAAGTACCATGCTTGGTAGTATTCATCATTCTTCTCTCAGCATCGTCAGCGTCGTGTTTGAGTGGCAGTCTCCGGTTTATCGGTTGGAAATAGAAGCCCGGCGGACAGAGAAAGACCACCCACCGACAACAGAAGGTCCGACGGGATAATCCTACCGTCTCGTCCGATTGTCGTTTTCCTGCGTCAAAGACGTCAGGCCATGCATCGGAAGGGTGTCTTCTAGGAATGGGAGCCAAAGAGGAAATTGAACCTGGCTGAATACCAAGCGGAAGGGTTTGTGTACATCGCAGTTAACCATTTTAGATATAATGCCAACTCTAAAAAAAATAATTACAACTTGTTTTTAAACTCAGAATCATAAAAACAACCTGTTGAATATTGTTTTCTGTTCATGACACTTGGAATTCAAAAACCAAAAAAATCTATCAATATTTGGAGGATTGGCCATTGATTCATAATCCAATCGTAATGAATCTGAGAATGGATCAGAATCAGAATCCGAAATACTTGAATAATCTCTGGTTGGAGTGTCGCCCAACAGTGGCAGGCGGATCCCCTCTGGATCGCCAGACTGGGGACCAGAGATCGGAAGGGACTTAACAAGACGTGAGTGCGAGCCCGCTGGACCATAGACGGACCGTGCACACCCTTTTTATCTTCTTTTGTCACTCTTTTCTAACGCCTCACCCCAACCCTTAGCCCTAACCCTAATCAACTATTTTTCTTTAAGCCTAACCCCAACCCCATACCTAACCCGGCAGAAGAACACCAGTACCTACCTTGAGCAGCATTTCATCCGGCACGGGTGGGCTTCTGTCAGGATGTGTGTGGTACAGGCCAACTCCGGATGGAATGTTGCCCAACAGAGGCCGGTGGAGTGTCTCTGGATCACCAGACTGGGGACCAGACATCCGGGGGGCTTTAACGAGACGTGAGTGCGAGCCTGCTGGACCATAGACGGACTGTGCACACCCTTTTTATCTTCTTTTGTCACTCTTTTCTATCGCCCCATCCCAACCCTTAGCCCTAACCCTAATCAACTATTTTTCTTTAAGCCTAACCCCTACCCCAAACCTAACCCAGCAGAAAAACACCAGTACCTACCTTGAGCAGCATTTCATCCGGCACGGGTGGGCTTCTGTCAGGATGTGTGTGGTACAGGGCAACTCCGGATGGAGTGTTGCCCAACGGAGGCCGGTGGAGTGCCTCTGGATCGCCAGACTGGGGACCAGACATCCGGGGGGCTTTAACGAGACGTGAGTGCGAGCCCGCTGGACCATAGACGGACCGTGCACACCCTTTTTATCTTCTTTTGTCACTCTTTTCTATCGCCTCACCCCAACCCTCAGCCCTAACTCTAACCAAGTCTGTTTCTTTATGCCTAACCCCAACCCCAACCCCAACCCTAACTCAGCAGAAGAACACCAGTACCTACCTTAAGCAGCATTTCATCCGGCACGGGTGGGCTTCTGTCAGGATGTGTGTGGTACAGGGCAACTCCGGTTGGAGTGTCGCCCAACGGAGGCGGGCGGAACGCCTCTGGATCACCAGACTGCGGACCAGACATCCGGGGGGCTTTAACGAGACGTGAGTGCGAGCCCGCTGGACCATAGATGGACCATGCCCATTCTTTTTATCTTCTTCTGTCACTCCTTTCTATCGCCCCCACCCCAACCCTAAGCCCTGACTCTAACCAAGTCTGTTTCTTTATGCCCAACCCCCAACCCCAACCCTAACCCGGCAGAATAACACCAGTACCTACCTCGTGCAGCATTTCATCCGGCACAGGTGGGCTTCTGTCCAGGCGTGTTTGGTCCAGGCCAACTCCGGTTGGAGTGTCGCCCAACGGAGGCGGGCGGAACTCCTCTGGATCACCAGACTGGGGACCAGACATCTGGGGGACTCTAACGAGGTGTAAGTGCGAGCCCGCTGGACCATGGACGGACCATGCACACCCTTTTTATTTTATTTTTTTCACCCTTTTCTATCGCCTCACCCCAACCCTTAGCCCTGACCCTAACCAACTATTTTTCTTTATGCCTAACCCCAACCCCAACACTAACCCTAAGCATAACGCTCAGACCAGAAGTTTCTGTCCTTGCACAGATAGAAAAAATGCAGCTTGAGCACGATAGCTAATAACTATAGCAACGGACTTTAAGCATACTAAAGTTGTGGGATACAGTATATACTGCTTGGCACTCAGCATCAAGGGTTGAAATTGGGGGTTAAAGCACCATAAATGACTCCCGGGCGCGGCACCGCTGCTGCCCACTGCTCCCCTCACCTCCCAGGGGGTGATAAATGGGATGGGTCAAATGCAGAGGACAAATTTAACCAAACTTAGTATGTGTGTGACAATCATTGGTACTTTAACTTAACTTAACATGATTATTCTAACAAACTGCTAAAGGAAATCACCAACAAAACAGGAAGGCCCACCAAAATAAGAGCACAAGACAAGAAAAAAACAAAAAATTCAAAATAAGCCACCACAACATGGTGGAGTATCATTTCTTTAATGTTTTCTGCTGGTGGTGTGCCTAAGTATTCTTAAATGAAAAAAAAAACCTGCCTTGCCTCCATACTTGCAAAACCTCCCAAAAATCTCCCGATATTCAGGTGTAGCTGGAGGCCACGCCCCCTCCAGCTCCATGCGGACCTGAGTGACATGTCGACAGCCTGTTTTCATGTCCGCTTTCCCACAATACAAACAGCGTGTCTGCCCAATAACGTTATAACTGTAGAATGATCGAGGGCGAGTTCTTGGTTCCTTATGTGGGTTTATTGTTAGGCGGTTTCCTTAACGTCCTCCCAGCGCGGTAACAACACACAACAACAGCAGTCACGTTTTTGTCTACCGCGAAGCAGTTTGTCTGCCGTAAACAGCAATGTTTTGACACTCTTAAACAGGACGATACCGCCATTTACTGTACATGCATATGGTTAGAAACATAGTGACAGAGAATACAACAAGGATGGACAATTCAACCCTTAACTCAACAATGAGTAGATGAGGGTTACGTGTTTGTATAAGTGTAAATAAATGAACACTGAAATTGAAGTATTTATTTTATTTATATATATATATATATATATATAAATGAAATACTTGACTTGGTGAATTCTAGCTGTAAATATACTCCTAAAACTCCACTGCACCAAGACCCACGGTTATTTAGAAGTACTTTTGCAGAATAAAAAGCAATGACATTTCATCTTAGAAGAGTTTATTAATCAGTGCAATGCTTGATAAAATGTGGATTTGATGTCAGCTAAAGTGCGGCGGGGCGAGTGCTCAAGTGGACTTAGCACACGTGTGTCATGTATGCGGAGGCGGGGTTAAGTGTTGTGCAGTTTGCTGACACCCGGACTCTGCTGTGCACGCCCAAAAGGTTGTCTGAAGGTAGAGGACGGATTAGAGCGCTTCAAAGTGACGCTGATTTCTAAGCTGGCTGATGCAAAATCCGCTTTGTGTAAACGGACAGCTCGCACTCAAAAAAATAAAAAATTAAAAATCTGCGCCCAAAGCTGAGGGCAATTTGATTCTAGTGTCAGCGTGAAGTAGAGAGCTGGGAAGGGCCAGCGGGAGCCATACTTGTTGGCTAAAACTTTTCTTCTGGGGGTTATACTGCTAATGAGAGCAACAAAATAGCTTAAAATGGATGGTAGAAAACACAAAAGCCAAAAGAGAATACAATGATTGGCAAAACCTTTTCAACTTATATTCAATTGAATAGACTGCAAAGACAAGATATTTAAGGTTCAAACTGGTAAACTGTGTTCCATCCATCCATCCATAACAACACACAACAACAGCAGTCTTTAATTATCTAAGGGCAGGTCACGGGGGCAGCAGCCTAAGCAGGGAAGCCCAGACCCTCCTCTCCACAGCCACTTGGTCCAGCTCTTCCCGGGGCGATCTTGAGGCGTTCCCAAGCCAGCCAGGAGACATAGTCTTCCCAACGTGTCCTGGGTCTTCCCAACGTGGCCTCCTACCGGTCGGAAGTTTTTGCAAATATTCGTTCATTTGGAATTTAATGCCTGCAACATGTTTCAAAAAAAGCTGGCACAAGTTGCACAAAAGACTGAGAAAGTTGAATAATGCAGTTATTTGGAACATGCCACAGGTGAAAAGGCTAGTTGGGAACAGGTGGGGGCCATCAATCAATCAATCAATCAATGTTTACTTATATAGCCCTAAATCACTAGTGTCTCAAAGGGCTGCACAAACCACTACGACATCCTCGGTAGGCCCACATAAGGGCAAGGAAAACTCACACCCAGTGGGACGTCGGTGACAATGATGACTATGAAGGGCCATGATTGGGTATAAAAAGCAGCTTCTCTGAAATGCTCAGTCGTTCACAAACAAGGACGGGGCGAGGGTCTACTCCCTTCATGCCATGCCTGTTAATCACACTGTCCATAGTTTCCCTCCTGCCCATTTTACGAAAGTTTTTTTTTTTTATGTCACAGTTGTTGAGATTTGTTTTGTGTCCATAGTTCTGCCTTTGTGCTAGTTTTTGTTTTAATGAGTCAAGTCTGTTCTCCGCCATTGTGCGCGCCTTTTGTTTGCTTCCATTTTTTGTAGTTTGTTAGTGTAATAAATAAATATGTACTTACATTCACGTCTTGTCCGCGCCAACTTTCCTTTGCCTTCCGGGAAAACAAACCCCATAGTCTATGATTTGACACAGTGAAGTTGTCAAGTTGTGTAAATGGTAAATAAAAAGAAAATACAATGATTTGCAAATTCTTTTAAACTTATATTCAACTGAATAGACTGCAAAGACAAGATATTTAACTTTCACACTGAGAAACTTTGTTATTTTTTGCAAATATTAGCCTGCAGCATGTTTCTAAGAAGCTGGCACAAGTGTCAAAAAGACTGAGAAGGTTGAGGAATGCTCATCCAACACTTATTTGGAACATCCCCACAGGTGAACAGGCTAATTGAGAACAGGTGGGTGCCATGATTGGCTATAAAAGCAGCTTCCACGAAATGCTCACTCGTTCACAAACAAGGATGGGGCGAGGGTCACCACTTTGTCAACAAATGCCTGAGAAAATTGTTTAAGAAGAACATTTCTGAGGCAGCTATTGCAAGGAATTTAAAGATTTCACCATCTATGGTCTGTAATATCATCAAAAGGTTCAGAGAATCTGGAGAAATCACTGCACGTAAGCCATGATATTAGGGACATTCCATCCCTCAGGCGGTACTGCATCAAAAAGCGACATCAGTGTGTAAAGGATATCACCACATGGGCTCCGGAACACTTCAGAAAACCACTGTCAGTAACTACAGTTGGTCGCTACATCTGTAAGTGCAAGTTAAAACTATACTATGCAAAACCAAATCTATTTATCAACAACACCCAGAAACGCCCCGGCTTCACTGGGCCCGAGCTCATCTAAGATGGACTGATGCAAAGTGGAAAATTGTTTTGTGGACTGGTGAGTCCACATTGCTTTTGGAAACTGTGGATGTCGTGTCCTCCTTACCAAAAAGGAAAATAACATCTAGACTGTTCTAGGTGCAAAGTTCAAAAGCCAGCATGTGTGATGGTATGGGGGTGCATTAGTGTCCAAGGCATGGGTAACTTACACATCTGTGAAGGCACCATTAATGCTGAAAGGTACATACAGGTTTTGGAACAACATATGTTGCATTCCAAGCAACGTTATCATGGACGCCCCTGCTTATTTCAGCAAGACAATGCCGAGCCATGTGTTGGAACAGCGTGGCTTCATAGTAAAAGAGTGCAGGTACTAGACTGGCCTGCCCGTAGTCCGGACCTGTCTCTAATTAAAAATGTGTGAAGGCTAAAATATGAGGCGGGAGACTGTTGAACAACTCAAGCAAAAAAGGGAAAGAATTCCACTTCAAAAATGTGTCTCCTCAGTTCCCAAACCTGCACTGAGTGTTGTTCAAAGGAAAGGCCATGTAACACACTGGTAAAAATGCCTTTTTTGCAAAGTGTAGCTGCCATTACATTCTGACTTAATGATTATTTTCCAAAACCAACATGAAATATCTTGTATTTACAGTCTATTCAATTGTGTCAGATTGTGGACTATGGGGTTTGTTTTTCCGGAAGGCAAAGGAAAGTTGGAGCGGGCAAGACGTGAAGGTAAAGACATATTTTATTTTAACACTATAACTATAACTATAACTATAACATCTTAGACTTCAGTCTTCACCTGTCACCTATATTGTAAAGATGTTTGTAAGATTGTCACCTATATGGGACGGCGTGGCGCAGTGGCCATGCGCAACCCGAGGGTCCCTGGTTCAATCCCCACCTAGTACCAACCTCGTCACGTCCGTTGTGTCCTGAGCAAGACACTTCACCCTTGCTCCTGATGGGTGCTGGTTGGCGCCTTGCATGGCAGCTCCCTCCATCAGTGTGTGAATGTGTGTGTGAATGTGGAAGTAGTGTCAAAGCGCTTTGAGTACCTTGAAGGTAGAAAAGCGCTATACAAGTATAACCCATTTAACTAAAAAGAAGAAGCAAACAAAAGGCGCACACAATGGCAGAGAACAAACTTGACTAATGGAAACAAAACTATGAACAATAAACAAAAACTTACTTGGCATGGAATTATAAAACAAGCAGCGTGAACTAAGCATGAAGCAGAGTGGAGGTGGCATGGCATGACGTGAGTAGAAGTAAAGTCGCCCGGCTGACTTCCTGGCAGCTTCCGCTTTAAATAATCGACATGATTAGTGACAGGTGTGCGAGTGCAAAACGTGAGACAGGTGCGTGAGATCAGGACAGGTGAAAACTAATGGGTTGCTAAGGTGACAAAACGAACAAAAGTGCACAAAGAGTCCAAAAACCAAACCGAACACGACTAAAACAAAACATGATCACACAAACGTGACAAACTGAAGATAAGTTGAAAAGGATTTGTTGTGTTCTCTTCTTCTTTAGCATTTACACAAGCTGACAACTTCACTGCTGATGACTGGACAAAAGAACCACTTTCTTCCTTTCAGCGAGTCACCAAACAAAGCAGGTGCATTGGGAAAATGTTTTCTAACTTTCCATGCGTGACCTCAGCATAACCTTTCTACTTATTGAACTTCTTTCCTCTCTTCAATCATGCTCTTTTTTTTTCCCTCCTTCGCTCACAAAGTGGAACTTTTCTGCTCACACAAGACTACGGCGGCTGCCGATCAAAAGAAACTCCGGAGGACTGCGGCATCTCGTAGACGGCAGATGTCAAGTGTATCAATGATTCACCTGTTTGGTCTCGTCTGCGGGCGGCTCCGGCGCTGCTGCTCCTGCACATCACTGCTCCGGGTAACGAGCCAGCGTCGCCAAAGCGCTGTTCTCATTTATTTGTCATTACCTGAATCTTGACGAGTATTAACGATATTGTTTTTATAACGCAGACAAACTGTTTTTTTAACTGGCTTATGCTGCTATATTGTCATACTGAGCAGCTGCATGGCCTCTGAGTCGGCGAAAGTTCATTCCAGGTTATAAATCATGCCTCTCACCTGGCGAGTAAAAGGTTGTGGACATAAACCCACAAGTTGGTCAACTTTGACAGCCAACTTAGACCTGAAAATGGCAAGAAAAACATGAAAACTTTTTTGGAGATTGTGATTTTTCTTCATCTAAACTGGAAGATATAAACATCCCATCTGCCTGTATCCAAGTGAGAGCAGACAGTGTAAATATATATATATATATATATATATATATATATATATATATATATATATATATTTACAGTGTATATAAAAATCATTGATGGAGGTATGTTGATATTTTTTAGAGCATTTCACTACACAATATATATATATATATATTGTATATATATATATATATATATATATATATATGTATACACATATATACATTCTCCAAAATGTCAACTGTAATTTTGATGTAATTGATTCAATTTATCCACCAATTAGTGGAGTATTATCTAATAACCATTAACTGTACGTTGAAATGTCTTTTGTTTAACATATGACCCAGTCCAAACAACCTTCCCCGGTCATGGTGCAAATAAACTAACACAGGAAGTCAACACACTTCACACGACCTGCTCATTGAACTTTGTGGATGTTATTAAAAAAAAATGTCCAAGCATAACACATAATTCAATTTTTTTAATTCCATTC
This sequence comes from Nerophis ophidion, assembly GCF_033978795.1. NCBI lineage: Eukaryota > Metazoa > Chordata > Actinopteri > Syngnathiformes > Syngnathidae > Nerophis > Nerophis ophidion. Next base: position 3,973,378 of record NC_084623.1, on the reverse strand, counting down.
AAATCCATTACAATGCATGATGGGAAAATGCAAAACGCTCTCCACACTTATCCATGTTTGACGCATTTTAGTCCAACACATGCTCTTCATATCCAATTTTAATATATATATATATATATATATATATATATATATATATATATATATGTATGTATATATATATATATATATATATATATATATATATATATATATATATATATATATATATATATATACAGTGTATATAAAAAACATAGATAAAGGTATGTGGATGATTTTTAGAGGGTTTCATAGGCGCAATAGAGCGACTGACAAAGGCTCCATTTTTAGCTGACTTCTGCTAACTTTTATTTACAAGTTAGAATGTATAATAATGAAAAAAAAAATGTATGCGTTCTTGTTTCTCTTAAGGATTGTGAAGTGCAGTTCAGACACCGGCCAACTTTGAAATCGTCAAATGAGCGTCCAAAAGCGAGCAGGTAACGTTTCCTCCGACTCCAGATTTCCAAAGGTAACACGATCCTGCATAAGTACAACAAATCCCGACGTGATGGGATGAGATTTGACAGAGATATAACTGTCCAAACATGTCGAAGGGGATTTTTCCATGTCCAAAGTTCGATGGCTGCCAAATGTGCAACCTGGATCAGATCTGAGAGCAAGCAGCTCCAGACCCTCCGTAAACAAAGCATGTTTCGCTCGTTACAATAGCGGGATTATGTTTTTCTTTCACATTCAAAAATGTGGCGTACGTCATCAATATGTAGATTCTCACCACAGTCGGTCATTTTAGACTTGGCACTCACTCAGTTATCAATCAAAATAACCTACAGTCAGACTCAAATGCCATGTGCTCTGGTTAGGGATGGGAATTTTATTTCTATATTTTGATTTTAATTCATGCCTATGAAAATGTTACATGCTCTTAATAACGCATCACTATTCAAATTCTACAAGTATAATATAATCAAAACAATTGTCAAAAAATTTACACTGTGATAGCTAAAATGAAATACAACAAACAACAAATAGAGAAAAACTTCTTTTTTTACAATGGAGTTCAGGGTGCGCATCATGCTGTCAAACATTTATGAGCGTTGCTTGGAACTTCCACTACAAAGATGATGGTCATGTTGACTTAAGTCTTTGCATTTAACTGTTTCTATATATTGGTTTTAACTCATGCTTATGAAAATGTTACATGCTCTTATTAACATATCAATATTTAAATATTACAAGTATAATACAATCAAAACACCTGTCAAAAAAAATTACACCGTGATAGCCAAATGAAAGGTAACTTAACTACAAACTTAACCACTGTGAACATGGTAGATGTAAGCCCAAAATGAAATAGAACAAACAACAGATGTAGAAAAACATTTTTTTTTTACAATGGAGTTCAGGGTGCGCATCATGCTGTCAATCAGTTGTGAGCGTTGCTTGGAACGTCCACTACAAAAAGGATGGTCATGTTTACTTAAGTCTTTGCATTAAACCGTTTCTATATAATGGTTTTAATTCATGCTTATGAAAATGTCACATGCTCTTGATAAAGTATCATTATTCAAATATTAAAAGTATAGTATATTCAAAACACCTGTCAAAAAATACACCATGATAGCCAAATGAAAGGTAACATAACTACACACTTAACCACTGTGAACATGGTAGATGTAAGCCCAAAATGAAATAGAGCAAACAACAAACGTAGAAAAAAAAAATGTAACAATGGAGTTCAGGGTGCGCATCGTACTGTCAAACAATTGCAAGCGTTGCTTGAAACTTTCACTACAAAGATGATGGTCATGTTGACTTAAGTGTTTGCATTTAACTGTTTCTATATATTGGTTTTAACTCATGCTTATGAAAATGTTACATGCTCTTATTAACATATCAATATTTAAATATTACAAGTATAATATAATCAAAACACCTGTCAAACAAAATGACGCCGTGATAGCCAAATTAATGGTAACATTACTGCAAACTTAACAAGTGTAAACATTGTAGATTTAAGCCTAAATATATATATATATATACATATATATATATATATATATATATATATATATATATATATATATATAGTGTATATATATAAATATATGTGTATATTGTATATATATAAATATATGTGTATATATATTTTTTAAATAAATATATGTGTACATATATATTTTTTAAATATATACATATATATATATATATATATATATATTAATTAGATTATCCAGAGAATAGTGCTCGATACCGTGGTAGAGCACAATATATGTATTTGTGGGAAAAAATCTCCTGACGATTGAGGGAACCCCTCATGAAACAGTTCTGTAGAGATGAAGTAGTCTTGTGATTTTTTTCCCGCACATACATATTTGAAACATCCCACAGGTGAACAGAAAGGTTCAGAGAATCTGGAAAAATCACTGCACGTAAGCAGCTATGCTGAAAACCAACATTGAATGCCCGTGACCGTCGATCCCTCAGGTGGTACTGCATCAGTGTGTAAAGGATATCACCACATGGGCTCAGGAACACTTCAGAAAACCACTGTCAGTAACTACAGTTAGTTGCTACATCTGTAAGTGCAAGTTAAAACTCTACTATACAAAGCCAAAGCCATTTGTCAACAACACCCGAGCTGGTGAGCTCATCCAAGATGGACTGATGCAAAGTGGAAAAGTGTTCTGTGGTCTGACGAATCCACATTTCAAATTGTTTTTGGAAATTGTGAACGTTGTGTCTTCCGGACCAAAGAGGAAAAGAACCAGCCAGAGTGTTCTAGGGTGAAAGTGTAAAAGCCAGCATGTGTGATGGTATGGGGGTGTATTAGTGTCCAAGACATGGGTAACTTACACATCTGTGAAGGCACCATTAATACTGAAATGTACATACAGGTTTTGGAGCAACATATGTTGTCATCCAAGCAATGTTATCATGGACGCCCCTGCTTATTTCAGCAAAACAATGCCGAGCCACGTGTTACAACAGCATGGCTTCGTAATAATAGAGTGCAGGTACTTTCCTGGCCCGCCTGTAGTCCAGATCTGTCTCCCATGGAAAATGTGTGGCGCATTATGAAGCGTAAAATAGGAGAGCGGAGACCCCGGACTGTTGAAGGACTGAAGCTCTACATAAAACAAGAATGGGAAAGAATTCCACTTTCAAAGCTTCAACAATTAGTTTCCTCAGTTCCCAAACGTTTATTGAGTGTTGTTAAAAGAAAAGGTGATGTAACACAGTGGTGAACATGCCCTTTCCCAACTACTTTGGCACGTGTTGCAGCCATGAAATTCTAAGTTAATTATTATTTGCAAAAAAAAAATGTTTATGAGTTTGAACATGAAATATGTTGTCTTTGTAGCATATTCAACTGAATATGGCTTGAAAATGATTTGCAAATCATTGTATTCTGTTTATATTTACATCTAACACCATTTCTTAACTCATATGGAAACGGGGTTTGTATTTAACACACAAAGCACTAATCGTAAATGTTTATTTTATTTTTCTTTTGTTTGTTCCATGCATGCGTTTTATGATCATCACGCAGCTCACATGATGTTGAAAACATATAAAAAGTGTGACCTTAAACACGAAGTCAGCAGTAAAGCAAAACCAAAGCAAGCCTGAGCAAACTTGATGTTAAGCAGAACCCGGGAAATCTGTGTTCCTGCATATGGATCCCATATGGCGGGGGGTACTTGACATCCATTCTGTGTTTATCCAAATAGATTCAATTTCTTCCAGCTTCTCTCCTCCTCTTCCACGCTTTGCCTTTTTGGCCGCAAGAACTGGAAACTTCTCCGTGGAGTAAACTATCGCGTCCGGCGCAGCAAAGCTCTCATAATGACTGGAAGGCCACAACAAAAAGGCCACTTTGCTGCAGCAGAAAATGATTCATTCAGTCTTCACAAAGTGAATCAGACAGAGAAAACCTCCTTTGGTTCAGGATCGATCCAGGACAAGAAACGTTTGAAACCAAAACTTTACTTCATACAACTTTTTAATTTTTTATGAAACAAAAACAGTACTTTAATTCATATTAATATGTTATAAATACTAAAATATATGCACATGCTTAACAAAAAAAATGTGTGTTTTATTATTCAACACTTTTTATGGGTGGGGCCCTTTTGGATCCCTTAGAATTTTAGTTGTAATTATTTAAAAAAAAATGTAATTATTCAAAAAAAAAAAAAAGAATTAAAAAAATGTTGTTATGATACATTGACTTATTTAAGAATCAGTCAAATATTGCACTTTCAACATATTTGGGGAACATAGTAAGTGGGTTTGTAAAATAAAAACAAAGCTTTGTTTGACGAAAAAGGCATAGAAAAGGACAAAAAAAAGACAAATAAATAATAAAAATGTTTAATCTTTCAAGCTACATTTGTTTATATATATATATATATATATATATATATATATATATATATATGAATATATAAAGAGACAAAAAAGACATTATATATATATATATATATATATATATGATACATTTTTATGTCTTTTTTGTCTCTTTATATATTCATATATATATATATATATATATGTATATATATATATATATATATATATATATATATATATATATATATATATATATATATACATATATACATATATATATGTATATATATATATATATATATATATATATATATATATATATATATACATATATACATATATATATGTATATATATACACATATATATCATACATTTTTATTATTTTATATGTCTTTTTTGTCTCTTTATGCATTCATATATATATATATATATATATATATATATATATATATATATATATATATATATATATATATATATATATATATATAAGTAAAAAAAATGTTGTCATGAATTATTGACTTATTTAAGGCTCCGTCAAAAAAAAAAAAAAATATATATATATATATATATATATATGTATATATGTATTTGCGATGAATTGGCGACTTGTCCAGGGTGTACGCCGCCTTCCACCCAATTGTAGCTGAGATAGGCGCCAGCGCCCCCCGCGACCCCAAAAGGGAATAAGCTGTAGAAAATGGATGGATGCTAAATGTATTTAACCTATGACAAAAAAATGTACTTTGTGGAATTGGATATGTTTTACACTTAAATATTATTTGATCCTTGTTTTTGTCACCGTGACTTTTAAAGCAAGTTATTTATTAATCTGTTAGTGAAAAATATATAATAATAAATAACAGTAGCCTATTCAAATGATGTAAGAAGGCTATTATACATTTATAATGATATACATGATATTATATAATGATATACATTCAGCCATAATTGCAAAATGACCCACGATGAAAACCAGTTTGACCTCATTTATTTAAGTCAATGAAAACAATGACTTCACAAAAAGTCCTTCTAAAAAAATAGTTCTACAAGAAAGTTTGACAGACGCTGCATCTGATCCAGTCAGACAGCTCAGTTCTGGAGTTTTGGGTCTGACTTCACACGTTTGGACACCTCTTGTTGTCAGCCACACCTCTGGAAGAAGAGACCTCCTTCGGGGTCACTGGGGACAAAGAACCACGGCCTTGGGTGACGTGTCCCAGAACTTAACCACTGGGTCACAGAGAGAGTTCTAAAGACAAGCAGGGGACAGTTCAAAGACCTGAATAGATTAGAGCTGCCAGTCCATAGTGGATCTAACAGAATAGTGTGAGAGTCCAGTCCATAGTGGATCTAACATAATAGTGTGAGAGTCCAGTCCATAGTGGATCTAACATAATAGTGAGAGTCCAGTCCATAGTAGATCTAGCATAGTAGTGAGAGTCCAGTCCATAGTGGATCTAACATAATAGTGAGAGTCCAGTCCATAGTGGATCTAACATAATAGTGTGAGAGTCCAGTCCATAGTGGATCTAACATAATAGTGAGAGTCCAGTCCATAGTGGATCTAACATAATAGTCTGAGAGTCCAGTCCATAGTGGATCTAGCATAATAGTGAGAGTCCAGTCCATAGTGGATCTAACATAATAGTGAGAGTCCAGTCCATAGTGGATCTAACATAATAGTCTGAGAGTCCAGTCCATAGTGGATCTAACATAATAGTGAGAGTCCAGTCCATAGTGGATCTAACATAATAGTGAGAGTCCAGTCCATAGTGGATCTAACATAATAGTGAGAATCCAGTCCATAGTGGATCTAACATAATAGTGAGAGTCCAGTCCATAGTGGATCTAACATAATAGTGTGAGAGTCCAGTCCATAGTGGATCTAACATAATAGTGAGAGTCCAGTCCATAGTAGATCTAGCATAGTAGTGAGAGTCCAGTCCATAGTGGATCTAACAGAATAGTGAGAGTCCAGTCCATAGTGGATCTAACAGAATAGTGAGAGTCCAGTCCATAGTGGATCTAACATAATAGTGAGAGTCCAGTCCATAGTGGATCTAACATAATAGTCTGAGAGTCCAGTCCATAGTGGATCTAGCATAATAGTGAGAGTCCAGTCCATAGTGGATCTAACATAATAGTGAGAGTCCAGTCCATAGTGGATCTAACATAATAGTCTGAGAGTCCAGTCCATAGTGGATCTAACATAATAGTGAGAGTCCAGTCCATAGTGGATCTAACATAATAGTGAGAGTCCAGTCCATAGTGGATCTAACATAGTAGTGAGAGTCCAGTCCATAGTGGATCTAACATAATAGTGTGAGAGTCCAGTCCATAGTGGATCTAACATAATAGTGAGAGTCCAGTCCATAGTGGATCTAACATAATAGTGTGAGGGTCCAGTCCATAGTGGATCTAATATAATAGTGTGAGAGTCCAGTCCATAGTGGATCTAACATAATAGTGAGAGTCCAGTCCATAGTGGATCTAACATAATAGTGAGAGTCCAGTCCAAGGTGGATCTAACATAATAGTGAGAGTCCAGTCCATAGTGGATCTAACATAATAGTGTGAGAGTCCAGTCCATAGTGGATCTAACATAATAGTGAGAGTCCAGTCCATAGTGGATCTAACATAATAGTGAGAGTCCAGTCCATAGTGGATCTAACATAATAGTGAGAGTCCAGTCCATAGTGGATCTAACATAATAGTGAGAGTCCAGTCCAAGGTGGATCTAACATAATAGTGAGAGTCCAGTCCATAGTGGATCTAACATAGTAGTGAGAGCCCAGTCCAGTCCATAGTGGATCTAACATAATAGTGAGAGTCCAGTCCATAGTGGATCTAACATAATAGTGAGAGTCCAGTCCATAGTGGATCTAACATAATAGTGTGAGAGTCCAGTCCATAGTGGATCTAGCATAATAGTGAGAGTCCAGTCCATAGTGGATCTAACATAATAGTCTGAGAGTCCAGTCCATAGTGGATCTAACATAATAGTGAGAGTCCAGTCCATAGTGGATCTAACATAATAGTGTGAGAGTCCAGTCCATAGTGGATCTAACATAATAGTGAGAGTCCAGTCCATAGTGGATCTAACATAATAGTGAGAGTCCAGTCCATAGTGGATCTAACATAATAGTGAGAGTCCAGTCCATAGTGGATCTAACATAATAGTGTGAGAGTCCAGTCCATAGTGGATCTAGCATAATAGTGAGAGTCCAGTCCATAGTGGATCTAACATAATAGTGAGAGTCCAGTCCATAGTGGATCTAACATAATAGTGTGAGAGTCCAGTCCATAGTGGATCTAGCATAATAGTGAGAGTCCAGTCCATAGTGGATCTAACATAATAGTGTGAGAGTCCAGTCCATAGTGGATCTAACATAATAGTGAGAGTCCAGTCCATAGTGGATCTAACATAATAGTGTGAGGGTCCAGTCCATAGTGGATCTAATATAATAGTGTGAGAGTCCAGTCCATAGTGGATCTAACATAATAGTGAGAGTCCAGTCCATAGTGGATCCAACATAATAGTGAGAGTCCAGTCCAAGGTGGATCTAACATAATAGTGAGAGTCCAGTCCATAGTGGATCTAACATAATAGTGTGAGAGTCCAGTCCATAGTGGATCTAACATAATAGTGAGAGTCCAGTCCATAGTGGATCTAACATAATAGTGAGAGTCCAGTCCATAGTGGATCTAACATAATAGTGTGAGAGTCCAGTCCATAGTGGATCTAGCATAATAGTGAGAGTCCAGTCCATAGTGGATCTAACATAATAGTCTGAGAGTCCAGTCCATAGTGGATCTAACATAATAGTGTGAGAGTCCAGTCCATAGTGGATCTAACATAATAGTGAGAGTCCAGTCCATAGTGGATCTAACATAATAGTGTGGGAGTCCAGTCCATAGTGGATCTAACATAATAGTGAGAGTCCAGTCCATAGTGGATCTAACATAATAGTGAGAGTCCAGTCCATAGTGGATCTAACATAATAGTGAGAGTCCAGTCCATAGTGGATCTAACATAATAGTGTGAGAGTCCAGTCCATAGTGGATCTAGCATAATAGTGAGAGTCCAGTCCATAGTGGATCTAACATAATAGTGAGAGTCCAATCCACAGTGGATCTAACATAATAGTGAGAGTCCAGTCCATAGTGGATCTAACATAGTAGTGAGAGCCCAGTCCAGTCCATAGTGGATCTAACATAATAGTGAGAGTCCAGTCCATAGTGGATCTAACATAATAGTGAGGGTCCAGTCCATAGTGGATCTAATATAATAGTGTGAGAGTCCAGTCCATAGTGGATCTAACATAATAGTGTGAGAGTCCAGTCCAAGGTGGATCTAACATAATAGTGTGAGGGTCCAGTCCATAGTGGATCTAATATAATAGTGTGAGAGTCCAGTCCATAGTGGATCTAACATAATAGTGAGAGTCCAGTCCATAGTGGATCTAATATAATAGTGTGTGAGTCCAGTCCATAGTGGATCTAACATAATAGTGAGAGTCCAGTCCATAGTGGATCTAACATAATAGTGAGAGTCCAGTCCATAGTGGATCTAACATAATAGTGTGAGAGTCCAGTCCATAGTGGATCTAACATAATAGTGAGAGTCCAGTCCATAGTGGATCTAACATAATAGTGAGAGTCCAGTCCATAGTGGATCTAACATAATAGTGTGAGAGTCCAGTCCATAGTAGATCTAACATAATAGTGTGAGAGTCCAGTCCATAGTGGATCTAGCATAATAGTGAGAGTCCAGTCCATAGTGGATCTAACATAATAGTGAGAGTCCAATCCACAGTGGATCTAACATAATAGTGAGAGTCCAGTCCATAGTGGATCTAACATAATAGTGAGAGTCCAGTCCATAGTGGATCTAACATAATAGTGTGAGAGTCCAGTCCATAGTGGATCTAACATAATAGTGTGAGAGTCCAGTCCATAGTGGATCTAGCATAATAGTGAGAGTCCAGTCCATAGTGGATCTAACATAATAGTGTGAGAGTCCAGTCCATAGTGGATCTAGCATAATAGTGAGAGTCCAGTCCATAGTGGATCTAACATAATAGTGAGAGTCCAGTCCAGTCCATAGTGGATCTAACATAATAGTGTGAGAGTCCAGTCCATAGTGGATCTAGCATAATAGTGAGAGTCCAGTCCATAGTGGATCTAACATAATAGTGTGAGAGTCCAGTCCATAGTGGATCTAACATAATAGTGAGAGTCCAGTCCATAGTGGATCTAACATAATAGTGAGAGTCCAATCCACAGTGGATCTAACATAGTAGTGAGAGTCCAGTCCAGTCCATAGTGGATCTAACATAATAGTGAGAGTCCAGTCCATAGTGGATCCAACATAATAGTGTGAGAGTCCAGTCCATAGTGGATCTAATATAATAGTGTGAGTCCAGTCCATAGTGGATCTAACATAATAGTGTGAGAGTCCAGTCCATAGTGGATCTAACATAATAGTGAGAGTCCAGTCCATAGTGGATCTAACATAATAGTGAGAGTCCAGTCCATAGTGGATCTAACATAATAGTGAGAGTCCAGTCCATAGTGGATCTAACATAATAGTGTGAGAGTCCAGTCCATAGTGGATCTAACATAATAGTGAGAGTCCAGTCCATAGTGGATCTAACATAATAGTGTGAGAGTCCAGTCCATAGTGGATCTAACATAATAGTGAGAATCCAGTCCATAGTGGATCTAACATAATAGTGAGAGTCCAGTCCATAGTGGATCTAACATAATAGTGAGAGTCCAGTCCATAGTGGATCTAACATAATAGTGAGAGTCCAGTCCATAGTGGATCCAACATAATAGTGAGAGTCCAGTCCATAGTGGATCTAACATAATAGTGAGAGTCCAGTCCATAGTGGATCTAACATAATAGTGAGAGTCTAGTCCATAGTGGATCCAACATAATAGTGAGAGTCCAGTCCATAGTGGATCTAACATAACAGTGAGAGTCCAGTCCATAGTGGATCTAACATAATAGTGAGAGTCCAGTCCATAGTGGATCTAACATAATAGTGAGAGTCCAGTCCATAGTGGATCTAACATAATAGTGAGAGTCCAGTCCATAGTGGATCTAACATAATAGTGTGAGAGTCCAGTCCATAGTGGATCTAACATAATAGTGAGAGTCCAGTCCATAGTGGATCTAACATAATAGTGTGAGGGTCCAGTCCATAGTGGATCTAATATAATAGTGTGAGAGTCCAGTCCATAGTGGATCTAACATAATAGTGTGAGAGTTCAGTCCAAGGTGGATCTAACATAATAGTGTGAGGGTCCAGTCCATAGTGGATCTAATATAATAGTGTGAGAGTCCAGTCCATAGTGGATCTAACATAATAGTGAGAGTCCAGTCCATAGTGGATCTAACATAATAGTGAGAGTCCAGTCCAAGGTGGATCTAACATAATAGTGAGAGTCCAGTCCATAGTGGATCTAACATAATAGTGTGAGAGTCCAGTCCATAGTGGATCTAGCATAATAGTGAGAGTCCAGTCCATAGTGGATCTAACATAATAGTGAGAGTCCAATCCACAGTGGATCTAACATAATAGTGAGAGTCCAGTCCATAGTGGATCTAACATAGTAGTGAGAGTCCAGTCCATAGTGGATCTAACATAATAGTGTGAGAGTCCAGTCCATAGTGGATCTAACATAATAGTGAGAGTCCAGTCCATAGTGGATCTAACATAATAGTGTGAGGGTCCAGTCCATAGTGGATCTAATATAATAGTGTGAGAGTCCAGTCCATAGTGGATCTAACATAATAGTGAGAGTCCAGTCCATAGTGGATCTAACATAATAGTGAGAGTCCAGTCCAAGGTGGATCTAACATAATAGTGAGAGTCCAGTCCATAGTGGATCTAACATAATAGTGTGAGAGTCCAGTCCATAGTGGATCTAACATAATAGTGAGAGTCCAGTCCATAGTGGATCTAACATAATAGTGAGAGTCCAGTCCATAGTGGATCTAACATAATAGTGAGAGTCCAGTCCATAGTGGATCTAACATAATAGTGAGAGTCCAGTCCAAGGTGGATCTAACATAATAGTGTGAGGGTCCAGTCCATAGTGGATCTAATATAATAGTGTGAGAGTCCAGTCCATAGTGGATCTAACATAATAGTGTGAGAGTCCAGTCCATAGTGGATCTAACATAATAGTGAGAGTCCAGTCCATAGTGGATCTAACATAATAGTGAGAGTCCAGTCCATAGTGGATCTAACATAATAGTGTGAGAGTCCAGTCCATAGTGGATCTAGCATAATAGTGAGAGTCCAGTCCATAGTGGATCTAACATAATAGTCTGAGAGTCCAGTCCATAGTGGATCTAACATAATAGTGAGAGTCCAGTCCATAGTGGATCTAACATAATAGTGTGAGAGTCCAGTCCATAGTGGATCTAACATAATAGTGAGAGTCCAGTCCATAGTGGATCTAACATAATAGTGAGAGTCCAGTCCATAGTGGATCTAACATAATAGTGAGAGTCCAGTCCATAGTGGATCTAACATAATAGTGTGAGAGTCCAGTCCATAGTGGATCTAGCATAATAGTGAGAGTCCAGTCCATAGTGGATCTAACATAATAGTGAGAGTCCAGTCCATAGTGGATCTAACATAATAGTGTGAGAGTCCAGTCCATAGTGGATCTAGCATAATAGTGAGAGTCCAGTCCATAGTGGATCTAACATAATAGTGTGAGAGTCCAGTCCATAGTGGATCTAACATAATAGTGAGAGTCCAGTCCATAGTGGATCTAACATAATAGTGTGAGGGTCCAGTCCATAGTGGATCTAATATAATAGTGTGAGAGTCCAGTCCATAGTGGATCTAACATAATAGTGTGAGAGTTCAGTCCAAGGTGGATCTAACATAATAGTGTGAGGGTCCAGTCCATAGTGGATCTAATATAATAGTGTGAGAGTCCAGTCCATAGTGGATCTAACATAATAGTGAGAGTCCAGTCCATAGTGGATCTAACATAATAGTGAGAGTCCAGTCCATAGTGGATCTAACATAATAGTGTGAGAGTCCAGTCCATAGTGGATCTAGCATAATAGTGAGAGTCCAGTCCATAGTGGATCTAACATAATAGTGAGAGTCCAGTCCATAGTGGATCTAACATAATAGTGTGAGAGTCCAGTCCATAGTGGATCTAGCATAATAGTGAGAGTCCAGTCCATAGTGGATCTAACATAATAGTGTGAGAGTCCAGTCCATAGTGGATCTAACATAATAGTGAGAGTCCAGTCCATAGTGGATCTAACATAATAGTGTGAGGGTCCAGTCCATAGTGGATCTAATATAATAGTGTGAGAGTCCAGTCCATAGTGGATCTAACATAATAGTGAGAGTCCAGTCCATAGTGGATCTAACATAATAGTGTGAGAGTCCAGTCCATAGTGGATCTAACATAATAGTGAGAGTCCAGTCCATAGTGGATCTAACATAATAGTGAGAGTCCAGTCCATAGTGGATCTAACATAATAGTGTGAGAGTCCAGTCCATAGTGGATCTAGCATAATAGTGAGAGTCCAGTCCATAGTGGATCTAACATAATAGTCTGAGAGTCCAGTCCATAGTGGATCTAACATAATAGTGTGAGAGTCCAGTCCATAGTGGATCTAACATAATAGTGAGAGTCCAGTCCATAGTGGATCTAACATAATAGTGTGGGAGTCCAGTCCATAGTGGATCTAACATAATAGTGAGAGTCCAGTCCATAGTGGATCTAACATAATAGTGAGAGTCCAGTCCATAGTGGATCTAACATAATAGTGAGAGTCCAGTCCATAGTGGATCTAACATAATAGTGTGAGAGTCCAGTCCATAGTGGATCTAGCATAATAGTGAGAGTCCAGTCCATAGTGGATCTAACATAATAGTGAGAGTCCAATCCACAGTGGATCTAACATAATAGTGAGAGTCCAGTCCATAGTGGATCTAACATAGTAGTGAGAGCCCAGTCCAGTCCATAGTGGATCTAACATAATAGTGAGAGTCCAGTCCATAGTGGATCTAACATAATAGTGAGGGTCCAGTCCATAGTGGATCTAATATAATAGTGTGAGAGTCCAGTCCATAGTGGATCTAACATAATAGTGTGAGAGTCCAGTCCAAGGTGGATCTAACATAATAGTGTGAGGGTCCAGTCCATAGTGGATCTAATATAATAGTGTGAGAGTCCAGTCCATAGTGGATCTAACATAATAGTGAGAGTCCAGTCCATAGTGGATCTAATATAATAGTGTGTGAGTCCAGTCCATAGTGGATCTAACATAATAGTGAGAGTCCAGTCCATAGTGGATCTAACATAATAGTGAGAGTCCAGTCCATAGTGGATCTAACATAATAGTGTGAGAGTCCAGTCCATAGTGGATCTAACATAATAGTGAGAGTCCAGTCCATAGTGGATCTAACATAATAGTGAGAGTCCAGTCCATAGTGGATCTAACATAATAGTGTGAGAGTCCAGTCCATAGTAGATCTAACATAATAGTGTGAGAGTCCAGTCCATAGTGGATCTAGCATAATAGTGAGAGTCCAGTCCATAGTGGATCTAACATAATAGTGAGAGTCCAATCCACAGTGGATCTAACATAATAGTGAGAGTCCAGTCCATAGTGGATCTAACATAATAGTGAGAGTCCAGTCCATAGTGGATCTAACATAATAGTGTGAGAGTCCAGTCCATAGTGGATCTAACATAATAGTGTGAGAGTCCAGTCCATAGTGGATCTAGCATAATAGTGAGAGTCCAGTCCATAGTGGATCTAACATAATAGTGTGAGAGTCCAGTCCATAGTGGATCTAGCATAATAGTGAGAGTCCAGTCCATAGTGGATCTAACATAATAGTGAGAGTCCAGTCCAGTCCATAGTGGATCTAACATAATAGTGTGAGAGTCCAGTCCATAGTGGATCTAGCATAATAGTGAGAGTCCAGTCCATAGTGGATCTAACATAATAGTGTGAGAGTCCAGTCCATAGTGGATCTAACATAATAGTGAGAGTCCAGTCCATAGTGGATCTAACATAATAGTGAGAGTCCAATCCACAGTGGATCTAACATAGTAGTGAGAGTCCAGTCCAGTCCATAGTGGATCTAACATAATAGTGAGAGTCCAGTCCATAGTGGATCCAACATAATAGTGTGAGAGTCCAGTCCATAGTGGATCTAATATAATAGTGTGAGTCCAGTCCATAGTGGATCTAACATAATAGTGTGAGAGTCCAGTCCATAGTGGATCTAACATAATAGTGAGAGTCCAGTCCATAGTGGATCTAACATAATAGTGAGAGTCCAGTCCATAGTGGATCTAACATAATAGTGAGAGTCCAGTCCATAGTGGATCTAACATAATAGTGTGAGAGTCCAGTCCATAGTGGATCTAACATAATAGTGAGAGTCCAGTCCATAGTGGATCTAACATAATAGTGTGAGAGTCCAGTCCATAGTGGATCTAACATAATAGTGAGAATCCAGTCCATAGTGGATCTAACATAATAGTGAGAGTCCAGTCCATAGTGGATCTAACATAATAGTGAGAGTCCAGTCCATAGTGGATCTAACATAATAGTGAGAGTCCAGTCCATAGTGGATCCAACATAATAGTGAGAGTCCAGTCCATAGTGGATCTAACATAATAGTGAGAGTCCAGTCCATAGTGGATCTAACATAATAGTGAGAGTCTAGTCCATAGTGGATCCAACATAATAGTGAGAGTCCAGTCCATAGTGGATCTAACATAACAGTGAGAGTCCAGTCCATAGTGGATCTAACATAATAGTGAGAGTCCAGTCCATAGTGGATCTAACATAATAGTGAGAGTCCAGTCCATAGTGGATCTAACATAATAGTGAGAGTCCAGTCCATAGTGGATCTAACATAATAGTGTGAGAGTCCAGTCCATAGTGGATCTAACATAATAGTGAGAGTCCAGTCCATAGTGGATCTAACATAATAGTGTGAGGGTCCAGTCCATAGTGGATCTAATATAATAGTGTGAGAGTCCAGTCCATAGTGGATCTAACATAATAGTGTGAGAGTTCAGTCCAAGGTGGATCTAACATAATAGTGTGAGGGTCCAGTCCATAGTGGATCTAATATAATAGTGTGAGAGTCCAGTCCATAGTGGATCTAACATAATAGTGAGAGTCCAGTCCATAGTGGATCTAACATAATAGTGAGAGTCCAGTCCAAGGTGGATCTAACATAATAGTGAGAGTCCAGTCCATAGTGGATCTAACATAATAGTGTGAGAGTCCAGTCCATAGTGGATCTAGCATAATAGTGAGAGTCCAGTCCATAGTGGATCTAACATAATAGTGAGAGTCCAATCCACAGTGGATCTAACATAATAGTGAGAGTCCAGTCCATAGTGGATCTAACATAGTAGTGAGAGTCCAGTCCATAGTGGATCTAACATAATAGTGTGAGAGTCCAGTCCATAGTGGATCTAACATAATAGTGAGAGTCCAGTCCATAGTGGATCTAACATAATAGTGTGAGGGTCCAGTCCATAGTGGATCTAATATAATAGTGTGAGAGTCCAGTCCATAGTGGATCTAACATAATAGTGAGAGTCCAGTCCATAGTGGATCTAACATAATAGTGAGAGTCCAGTCCAAGGTGGATCTAACATAATAGTGAGAGTCCAGTCCATAGTGGATCTAACATAATAGTGTGAGAGTCCAGTCCATAGTGGATCTAACATAATAGTGAGAGTCCAGTCCATAGTGGATCTAACATAATAGTGAGAGTCCAGTCCATAGTGGATCTAACATAATAGTGAGAGTCCAGTCCATAGTGGATCTAACATAATAGTGAGAGTCCAGTCCAAGGTGGATCTAACATAATAGTGAGAGTCCAGTCCATAGTGGATCTAACATAATAGTGTGAGAGTCCAGTCCATAGTGGATCTAACATAATAGTGAGAGTCCAGTCCATAGTGGATCTAACATAATAGTGAGAGTCCAGTCCATAGTGGATCTAACATAATAGTGTGAGAGTCCAGTCCATAGTGGATCTAGCATAATAGTGAGAGTCCAGTCCATAGTGGATCTAACATAATAGTCTGAGAGTCCAGTCCATAGTGGATCTAACATAATAGTGAGAGTCCAGTCCATAGTGGATCTAACATAATAGTGTGAGAGTCCAGTCCATAGTGGATCTAACATAATAGTGAGAGTCCAGTCCATAGTGGATCTAACATAATAGTGAGAGTCCAGTCCATAGTGGATCTAACATAATAGTGAGAGTCCAGTCCATAGTGGATCTAACATAATAGTGTGAGAGTCCAGTCCATAGTGGATCTAGCATAATAGTGAGAGTCCAGTCCATAGTGGATCTAACATAATAGTGAGAGTCCAGTCCATAGTGGATCTAACATAATAGTGTGAGAGTCCAGTCCATAGTGGATCTAGCATAATAGTGAGAGTCCAGTCCATAGTGGATCTAACATAATAGTGTGAGAGTCCAGTCCATAGTGGATCTAACATAATAGTGAGAGTCCAGTCCATAGTGGATCTAACATAATAGTGTGAGGGTCCAGTCCATAGTGGATCTAATATAATAGTGTGAGAGTCCAGTCCATAGTGGATCTAACATAATAGTGTGAGAGTTCAGTCCAAGGTGGATCTAACATAATAGTGTGAGGGTCCAGTCCATAGTGGATCTAATATAATAGTGTGAGAGTCCAGTCCATAGTGGATCTAACATAATAGTGAGAGTCCAGTCCATAGTGGATCCAACATAATAGTGAGAGTCCAGTCCAAGGTGGATCTAACATAATAGTGAGAGTCCAGTCCATAGTGGATCCAACATAATAGTGTGAGAGTCCAGTCCATAGTGGATCTAACATAATAGTGAGAGTCCAGTCCATAGTGGATCTAACATAATAGTGAGAGTCCAGTCCATAGTGGATCTAACATAATAGTGTGAGAGTCCAGTCCATAGTGGATCTAGCATAATAGTGAGAGTCCAGTCCATAGTGGATCTAACATAATAGTCTGAGAGTCCAGTCCATAGTGGATCTAACATAATAGTGTGAGAGTCCAGTCCATAGTGGATCTAACATAATAGTGAGAGTCCAGTCCATAGTGGATCTAACATAATAGTGTGGGAGTCCAGTCCATAGTGGATCTAACATAATAGTGAGAGTCCAGTCCATAGTGGATCTAACATAATAGTGAGAGTCCAGTCCATAGTGGATCTAACATAATAGTGAGAGTCCAGTCCATAGTGGATCTAACATAATAGTGTGAGAGTCCAGTCCATAGTGGATCTAGCATAATAGTGAGAGTCCAGTCCATAGTGGATCTAACATAATAGTGAGAGTCCAATCCACAGTGGATCTAACATAATAGTGAGAGTCCAGTCCATAGTGGATCTAACATAGTAGTGAGAGCCCAGTCCAGTCCATAGTGGATCTAACATAATAGTGAGAGTCCAGTCCATAGTGGATCTAACATAATAGTGAGGGTCCAGTCCATAGTGGATCTAATATAATAGTGTGAGAGTCCAGTCCATAGTGGATCTAACATAATAGTGTGAGAGTCCAGTCCAAGGTGGATCTAACATAATAGTGTGAGGGTCCAGTCCATAGTGGATCTAATATAATAGTGTGAGAGTCCAGTCCATAGTGGATCTAACATAATAGTGAGAGTCCAGTCCATAGTGGATCTAATATAATAGTGTGTGAGTCCAGTCCATAGTGGATCTAACATAATAGTGAGAGTCCAGTCCATAGTGGATCTAACATAATAGTGAGAGTCCAGTCCATAGTGGATCTAACATAATAGTGTGAGAGTCCAGTCCATAGTGGATCTAACATAATAGTGAGAGTCCAGTCCATAGTGGATCTAACATAATAGTGAGAGTCCAGTCCATAGTGGATCTAACATAATAGTGTGAGAGTCCAGTCCATAGTAGATCTAACATAATAGTGTGAGAGTCCAGTCCATAGTGGATCTAGCATAATAGTGA
Organism: Nerophis ophidion; assembly: GCF_033978795.1. Classification (NCBI taxonomy): domain Eukaryota; kingdom Metazoa; phylum Chordata; class Actinopteri; order Syngnathiformes; family Syngnathidae; genus Nerophis; species Nerophis ophidion. The sequence continues at coordinate 3,955,011 of NC_084623.1, read as the reverse complement.
GAGTCCAGTCCATAGTGGATCTAACATAATAGTGAGAGTCCAATCCACAGTGGATCTAACATAATAGTGAGAGTCCAGTCCATAGTGGATCTAACATAATAGTGAGAGTCCAGTCCATAGTGGATCTAACATAATAGTGTGAGAGTCCAGTCCATAGTGGATCTAACATAATAGTGTGAGAGTCCAGTCCATAGTGGATCTAGCATAATAGTGAGAGTCCAGTCCATAGTGGATCTAACATAATAGTGTGAGAGTCCAGTCCATAGTGGATCTAGCATAATAGTGAGAGTCCAGTCCATAGTGGATCTAACATAATAGTGAGAGTCCAGTCCAGTCCATAGTGGATCTAACATAATAGTGTGAGAGTCCAGTCCATAGTGGATCTAGCATAATAGTGAGAGTCCAGTCCATAGTGGATCTAACATAATAGTGTGAGAGTCCAGTCCATAGTGGATCTAACATAATAGTGAGAGTCCAGTCCATAGTGGATCTAACATAATAGTGAGAGTCCAATCCACAGTGGATCTAACATAGTAGTGAGAGTCCAGTCCAGTCCATAGTGGATCTAACATAATAGTGAGAGTCCAGTCCATAGTGGATCCAACATAATAGTGTGAGAGTCCAGTCCATAGTGGATCTAATATAATAGTGTGAGTCCAGTCCATAGTGGATCTAACATAATAGTGTGAGAGTCCAGTCCATAGTGGATCTAACATAATAGTGAGAGTCCAGTCCATAGTGGATCTAACATAATAGTGAGAGTCCAGTCCATAGTGGATCTAACATAATAGTGAGAGTCCAGTCCATAGTGGATCTAACATAATAGTGTGAGAGTCCAGTCCATAGTGGATCTAACATAATAGTGAGAGTCCAGTCCATAGTGGATCTAACATAATAGTGAGAGTCCAGTCCATAGTGGATCCAACATAATAGTGAGAGTCCAGTCCATAGTGGATCTAACATAATAGTGAGAGTCCAGTCCATAGTGGATCTAACATAATAGTGAGAGTCTAGTCCATAGTGGATCCAACATAATAGTGAGAGTCCAGTCCATAGTGGTTCTAACATAATAGTGAGAGTCTAGTCCATAGTGGATCCAACATAACAGTGAGAGTCCAGTCCATAGTGGATCTAACATAATAGTGAGAGTCCAGTCCATAGTGGATCTAACATAATAGTGAGAGTCCAGTCCATAGTGGATCTAACATAATAGTGAGAGTCCAGTCCATAGTGGATCTAACATAATAGTGAGAGTCCAGTCCATAGTGGATCTAACATAATAGTGAGAGTCCAGTCCATAGTGGATCTAACATAATAGTGTGAGAGTCCAGTCCATAGTGGATCTAACATAATAGTGAGAGTCCAGTCCATAGTGGATCTAACATAATAGTGAGAGTCCAGTCCATAGTGGATCCAACATAATAGTGAGAGTCCAGTCCATAGTGGATCTAACATAATAGTGAGAGTCCAGTCCATAGTGGATCTAACATAATAGTGAGAGTCTAGTCCATAGTGGATCCAACATAATAGTGAGAGTCCAGTCCATAGTGGATCTAACATAATAGTGAGAGTCTAGTCCATAGTGGATCCAACATAACAGTGAGAGTCCAGTCCATAGTGGATCTAACATAATAGTGAGAGTCCAGTCCATAGTGGATCTAACATAATAGTGTGAGAGTCCAGTCCATAGTGGATCTAACATAATAGTGAGAGTCCAGTCCATAGTGGATCTAACATAATAGTGAGAGTCCAGTCCATAGTGGATCCAACATAATAGTGAGAGTCCAGTCCATAGTGGATCTAACATAATAGTGAGAGTCCAGTCCATAGTGGATCTAACATAATAGTGAGAGTCTAGTCCATAGTGGATCCAACATAATAGTGAGAGTCCAGTCCATAGTGGATCTAACATAATAGTGAGAGTCTAGTCCATAGTGGATCCAACATAACAGTGAGAGTCCAGTCCATAGTGGATCTAACATAATAGTGAGAGTCCAGTCCATAGTGGATCTAACATAATAGTGAGAGTCCAGTCCATAGTGGATCTAACATAATAGTGAGAGTCCAGTCCATAGTGGATCTAACATAATAGTGAGAGTCCAGTCCATAGTGGATCTAACATAATAGTGAGAGTCCAGTCCATAGTGGATCTTACATAATAGTGAGAGTCCAGTCCACAGTGGGACCAGCAGGAGATCATCTCGAATGGAAACAGGTCAGCAGCGCAGAGACGTCCTCAACTGATGCATAGACGAGTGGTCCACACTGGATCCAACATTTGGACAGCTAGCGCCTCATCTGTTCTCACCTAATCTGCACCTCTCCTCTCCACAAAGGAGCAAAAAAGAAATGGCAGATCAACTGGACTAAAAGAGGGGTCTATACAAAGGCTAGTGTCCTATAAGTGAAGTGATGGAAATGTTTTACCTCGAGTCATTTGGTCCAAGTCCCGAGTTGTGGGTTTTGGTCAAAGTACAAACCCCTTTTTTTTTTTGCCTCTAAATTAAAGGCAAAAAACCCACTTCCTGTTGCTTTTCAGGTGTGTTCCTGGGACTTTCAGGTGAGTCTGCCTTTTCCGTGTTGATACGTGAAACTGGTAATTGTGTGTGTGTGTGTGTGTGTGTGTGTGTGTGTGTGTGTGTGTGTGTGTGTGTGTGTGTGTGTGTGTGTGTGTGTGTGTGTGTGTGTGTGCGTGCGTGTGTGTGTGTGTGTGCGTGTGTGTGTGTGTGTGTGTGTGTGTGTGTGTGTGTGTGTGTGTGTGTGACTTAAAAGACATATTTGAGATTCCTTGTGTCAACACATGAAGGAGTCATTAGAGAGAATGTGATGTAAAATGCTTGCAGATGTCACTTGGTGTGTTACGGAGCCACGGGGCCCGCCTGGCGTTGGCGCGTCTGGAGCAGCGGGTATGCCGGGGTGGTGGTGGTGGGGGTGGTGGGGGGGGGGGGTGGTGGTGGTGGGGGTGCTGTGCATGGCTGCACTGATTGGGTGTGACTACCCGGGTCAAGGGCCAATTCGGGGTCAACCCGGTGTCAAGCGTGTTGTCCAATAAAACAGCGGGACTTCAGGGCCGGATCCGGCCGGTATCCCGGCAACGGGCAGCACGGGCACCCCCCCCCCCCCCCCTCCCACCCCCCCTTCATGTTGAAACCCAGACCATGAGAGCGGTGGTCGTTCTCGTTATCAGCTTCCATTCATGTGTTCATCTAACTTGGCCCAGATGAGTTCACTTGAACAATGGCACCGCAAGGGGGGAGGGGGGGGGGAGGTCAGGGGGTCCCCAAAGCGTCGCTATTGTGTGCACGATCATCAATTAAACACAATTAAACACAATGTTCATGTTGGCCGCAAACAAACTTTGTGGTGTCACAAGCGTTCAGTGCAAGACAAGGGAGAGAAAAACACATTTGAACAGATTTTTATTGTGGGGGTGTCAACATTTCAGGACTTTCAAAAGAAACAGGATTCTTACTTGTAAATGTTCTTAATCGATTAAAAAAAACTGTTATGGTCATATTTACTTTGCATTTAACTGTTTCTTTATTGTGGTTTTAACTCATGCTTATGAAGATGTTACATGCTCCTAATAAAGTATCATTATTCAAATATTAAAAGTATAATATAATCAAAAAAATACACCATGGTAGCCAAATGAAAAGGTAACTTAACTACAAACTTAACCAGTGTGAACATGGTAGATGTAAGCCCAAAATGAAATAGGACAAACAACAAACGTAGAAAAAAAAAAAAAATTAACAATGGAGTTCAGGGTGCGCATTGTACTGTCAAACAATTGTGAGCGTTGCTTGGAACTTTCACCACAAAGATGATGGTCATGTTGACTCAAGTCTTTGCATTTAACTGTTTCTATATATTGGTTTTAACTCGTGCTTATGAAAGTGTTACATGCTCTTAATAAAGTATCATTATTAAAGATTAAAAGTATAATATAATCAAAAGGTGTCAAAAAAATACACCATGATAGCCAAATGAAAAGGTAACATAACTACAAACATAACCAGGGTGAACATGGTAGATGTAAGCCCAAAATGAAATAGGACAAACAACAAACGTAGAAAAAAACTTTTTTTTAACAATGGAGTTCAGGGTGCGCATCGTACTGTCAAATAATTGTAAGCGTTGCTTGGAACTTTCACTACAAAGATGATCGTCATGTTGACTTAAGTCTTTGCATTTAACTGTTTCTATATATTGGTTTTAATTCATGCTTATGAAAATGTTACATGCTCTTCATAATGTATCATTATTCAAATATTGCAAGTATAATATAATCAAAACACCTGTCAAACAAAATGACACCGTGATAGCCAAATTAATGGTAACATAACTACAAACTTAACAAGTGTGAACATGGTAGATTTAAGCCTACACACACATATATATATATATATATATATATATATATATATATATATATTTAGGGACGGCGTGGCGCAATGGTAGAGTGGCCGTGCGCAACCCAAGGGTCCCTGGTTCAATCCCCACCTAGTACCAACGTCGTCACGTCCGTTGTGTCCTTGAGCAAGACACTTCACCCTTGCTCCTGATGGGTCCTGGTTAGCGCCTTGCATGGCAGCTCCCTCCATCAGTGTGTGAATGTGGAAGTAGTGTCAAAGTGGTTTGAGTACCTTGAAGGTAGAAAAGCGCTATACAAGTACAACCCATTTATTATTTATTTATATATATTTGTGAATTGTGAATTATATTTATATAGCGCTTTTCTCAAGTGACTCAAAGCGCTTTTACATAGTGAAACCCAATATCTAAGTTACATTTAAAGCAGTGTGGGTGGCACTGGGAGCAGGTGGGTAAAGTGTCTTGCCCAAGGACACAGCGGCATAGCTCGGTTGGTAGAGCGGCCGTGCTAGCAACTTGAGGGTTGCAGGTTCGATTCCCGCTTCCGCCATTCTAGTCACTGCCGTTGTGTCCTTGGGCAAGACACTTTACCCACCTGCTCCCAGTGCCACCCACACTGGTTTAAATGTAACTTAGATATTGGGTTTCACTATGTAAAGCGCTTTGAGTCACTAGAGAAAAGCGCTATATAAATATAATTCACTTCACTTCACAGTGACTAGGATGGCACAAGCGGGAATTGAACCTGCAACTCTCAAGTTGCTGGCACGGCCGCTCTACCAACCGAGCTATGCCGGTTATATAATATATATATATATATATATATATATATATATATATATATATATATATTATTGTTGTTGTTTTTTTTTACATCCCTAGTACAGTGTTTTACTTATTTTATGTGACCTTTGAAGTTAGAAATGCAAACATAACTTGGATATGTAAAATTTTTTAACGCCAACTAATAACTAAATAGTTAATATCAACTTAAAATAATGAGCTTGTTAAAATCAGATTATCAACACTTTTTAACCTTGATTAATCACAGTTTATTACTTGCTTCTATAATTTAAACTACCCCGAGAGAAAAAAAGCACAAATGCAATTTTATAGTCATAATAAGCACAAAAATGTTGTAATTGTCTGTCACTTATTTGGTGACTGTGTTATTGAACTATTCTGGGTGTGTTTTGAAGAGAAAAGTGCAATTAAGCACATTGTGTGTGTTCTCTGATAAATAAAAAGTCATTAAATGTGACTTCACACGATGAGGAAACTAATCAGCAAAGATTGTTGTTCCAATAACACATGAGTGGCTGAGGAGTGAATGACAGAGTGATGTGGAGCAAAGTGTGCAGAGATGCAGGATTACATTTAGACTTTAATTGACTAAAGCTGTGTGTACAGTAATAAGAACTCACCGGAAAATCCGCACCTTCCACGTCATCTCAGAGAAATGTCTGCTTGCTGCTCCGTCTCCGTCAAATATATTACAATAGAATACCTCATTCCAACAATAGGTAGAAAACAATACAGTTTATTATTATTGTTGCACATTGTTTGCGTGGTTTTTGTTATTTTCAATTTTTTTTAATCTACACCAAAAAATGAAAATGTGCAGATTTTCCTTTTTTTAGCAACATTTTGTGATTAAATCAGGAGTAATGGCTATAATGAGGACCATTTGTACAGTAGCACGGAACTTAAGAAAAATTCTAAATACACCTCTGCAGTACATTGTATAAAATTACAAAATCCAAAAAGAAATAAATAAATGTTGATCAATTAAAAAAAAAAAATAAGAATTTTATCAGGATTGTTTTTAGTCTACAACAGAAAATACGTAAAGTGTATTAATTTGCCTTAAACAAAATAAATGAATAAAAAAAAAAAATCTTTATTGGGGCGTGGCCGTGTCAGCAACTTGAGGGTTGCAGGTTCGATTCCCGCTTGTGCCATCCTATTTACTGCCGTTGTGTCCTTGAGCAAGACACTTTGCCCACCTGCTCCCAGTGCCACCCACACTGCTTTAACTCTAACTTAGATATTGGTTTTCACTATGTAAAGCGCTTTAAGTCACTTGAGAGAAGCGCTATATAAATATAATTCACTTCACAAATGTTTTTTGACCTGAAAAATAGAGGCAAATAAAATTGATAAATAACAATAATACATTTAAACACTTTAATCTATACAGAAAACATAAATTCAACAATTTGTGCAATTTTTTAAATAAAAAATTAGGAATTAAAAACACAATTAATGGCTATAATGAGTACCATTTTTACAGTAGTATAATGCTTAAAAATTGTTATACGTACACCTCTGCATTCTATTGTATAAAAAAATCTAAAAAATAAATACATTTTGATCAACTTACAATAAATGATCATTTTATCAAGATTGTATTTAGTCTGTAAGAGAAAATACTTAATTTGTATTCATTTGAATAAATATAAAAAAAAAATGAAAAATCCATCTTTAAACGTTTCTTGACCGAAACATTAGGAATAAATAAACTTCATAAATAATAATAATACATTCAAAAACTTTAATCTACGCAGAAAAATAAATACAACTTTTGTGTTGATTTTTCTTAATAAAAATGTTGGAATTAAGTCACGATTAATGGCTATAAAGTGTACCATTTGTACAGTAGCACGATACTAAAACATTGTTATAAGTACACCTCTGCAGTACATTGTATAAAGTTAACAAAATCTAAAAAATAAATAAATGTTGATCAACTTACAACAAATAATAATTTTATTAACATTGTTTTTAGTCTGTAACAGAAAATACTTAAAATGTATTCATTTGTTTAAAACAACAACAAAAAATCAATCTTTAGCGTTTTTGACCTGAAAAGTAGGATTAAACAAACTTCATAAATAATAATAATACATTCAAACACTTTAATCTACACAGAAAAATGAATTCAACAATTTGTGTTGATTTTATTAAAATCAAAATGTAGGAATTAAGTCACGATTAATGGCTATAAAGTGTACCATTTGTACAGTAGCATGATACTTAAACATTGTTATAAGTACACCTCTGCAGTACATTATATAAAGTTAACAAAGTCCAATAAATAAATAAATGTTGATCAACTTACAACAAATAATAATTTTATCAAAAATAGTTTTTAGTCTGTTACAGAAAATTCTTAAAGTGTGTTAATTTGCCAAAAACTAAAACAAATAAAATTAACCAAAATTTAAACGTTTTTTGACCTGAAAAGTAGGATTAAATAAACTTCATAAATAACAATAATAAACTCAAACACTTTAAGCTACACAGAACAATAAATACAACAATTTGTGTTGATTTTTTAAAAATCAAAACATAGGAATTAAGTCACAATTAATGGCTATAAAGAGTAACATTTGTACAGTAGCATGATACTAAAACATTGTTATAGGTACACCTCTGCATTGTATAAAGTTAACAAAATCTAAAAAAATAATAAATGTTGCTCAACTTACAACAAATAATAATTTTATTAAGATTGTTTTTAGTCTGTAACAGAAAATACTCAAAGTGTATTAATTTGCCTAAAACAAAAAAAAAAAGAAATACATCAATCTTTAAATATTTTTTGACCTGAAAAGTAGGATTAAATAAACTCCGTAAATAACAATAATAAACTCAAACACTTTAAGCTACACAGAACAATGAATACAACAATTTGTGTGGATTTTTTTTAAATCAAAACATAGGAATTAAGTCACGATTAATGGCTATAAAGAGTAACATTTGTACAGTAGCATGATACTAAAACATTGTTATAAGTACACCTCTGCACTACATTGTATAAAGTTAACAAAATGCAAAAAAATAATAAATGTTGCTCAATTTACAACGAAAAATAATTTTATTAAGATTTTTGTTAGTCTGTAACAAAAAATACTTAAAATGTATTCATTTGTTTAAAACATACAAAAAAAAAATCAGTCTTTAAACGTTTTTGACCTGAAAAGTAGGATTAAACAAACTCCATAAATAATAATAATAAACTCAAACACTTTAAGCTACACATAAAAATGAATTCAACAATTTGTGTTGATTTTTTTAAATCAAAACATAGGAATTAAGTCACAATTAATGGCTATAAAGAGTAACATTTGTACAGTAGCATGATACTAAAACATTGTTATAAGTACACCTCTGCATTGTATAAAGTTAACAAAATCTAAAAAAGTAATAAATGTTGCTCAACTTACAACAAATAATAATTTTATTAAGATTGTTTTTAGTCTGTTACAGAAAATACTCAAAGTGTATTAATTTGCCTAAAACTAAAAAAAAAAAGAAATAAATAAATCTTTAAATATTTTTGGACTTGAAAAGTAGGATTAAATAAACTCCACAAATAACAATAATAAACTCAAACACTTTAAGCTACACAGAACAATGAATACAACAATTTGTGTTGATTTTTTTTAAATCAAAACATAGGAATTAAGTCATGATTAATGGCTATAAAGAGTACCATTTGTACAGTAGCATGATACTTAAACATTGTTATAAGTACACCTCTGCAGTACATTGTATAAAATTAACAAAATCTAAAAAAATAATAAAATGTTGCTCAACTTACAACGAAAAATAATTTTATTAAGAATGTTTTTAGTCTGTAACAGAAAATACTTAAAATGTATTCATTTGTTTAAAACAACAACAAAAAATCAATCTTTAGCGTTTTTGACCTGAAAAGTAGGATTAAACAAACTTCATAAATAATAATAATACATTCAAACACTTTAATCTACACAGAAAAATGAATTCAACAATTTGTGTTGATTTTATTAAAATCAAAATGTAGGAATTAAGTCATGATTAATGGCTATAAAGTGTACCATTTGTACAGTAGCATGATACTAAAACATTGTTATAAGTACACCTCTGCATTATGTTATATAAAGTTCACAAAATCTAAAAAATAAATAAATGTTGATCAACTTACAACAAATAATAATTTTATCAAAAATTGTTTTTAGTCTGTTACAGAAAATACTTAAAGTGTATTAATTTGCCAAGAACTAAAACAAATAAAATAAATCAATCTTTAAACGTTTTTTGACCTGAAAAGTAGGATTAAATAAACTCCATAAATAACAATAATACACTCAAACACTTTAAGCTACACAGAACAATGAATACAACAATTTGTGTGGATTTTTCTTAATAAAAATGTAGGAATTAAGTCACGATTAATGTCTATAAAGAGTAACATTTGTACAGTAGCACGATACTTAAACATTGTTATAAGTACACCTCTGCATTGTATAAAGTTAATAAAATCTAAAAAAATAATAATTGTTGCTCAACTTACAACAAATAATAATTTTATTAAGATTGTTTTTAGTCTGTAACAAAAAATACTTAAAATGTATTCATTTGTTTAAAATATACAAAAAAAGTCAGTCTTTAAACGTTTTTGACCTGAAAAGTAGGATTAAACAAACTTCATAAATAATAATAATACATTCAAACACTTAAAGCTACACAGGAAAAGGAATTCAACAATTTGTGTTGATTTTATTAAAATCAAAATGTAGGAATTAAGTCACCATTAATGGCTATAAAGAGTAACATTTGTACAGTAGCATGATACTAAAACATTGTTATAAGTACACCTCTGCAGTACATTATATAAAGTTAACAAAGTCCAATAAATAAATAAATGTTGATCAACTTACAACAAATAATAATTTTATTAACATTGTTTTTAGTCTGTTACAGAAAATTCTTAAAGTGTGTTAATTTGCCAAAAACTAAAACAAATAAAATGAACCAAAATTTAAACGTTTTTTGACCTGAAAAGTAGGATTAAATAAACTCCATAAATAACAATAATAAACTCAAACACTTTAAGCTACACAGAACAATAAATACAACAATTTGTGTTGATTTTTTTTAAATCAAAACGTAGGAATTAAGTCACCATTAATGGCTATAAAGAGTAACATTTGTACAGTAGCATGATACTAAAACATTGTTATAAGTACACCTCTGCAGTACATTATATAAAGTTAACAAAGTCCAATAAATAAATAAATGTTGATCAACTTACAACAAATAATAATTTTATCAAAAATAGTTTTTAGTCTGTTACAGAAAATTCTTAAAGTGTGTTAATTTGCCAAAAACTAAAACAAATAAAATTAACCAAAATTTAAACGTTTTTTGACCTGAAAAGTAGGATTAAATAAACTCCATAAATAACAATAATAAACTCAAACACTTTAAGCTACACAGAACAATGAATACAACAATTTGTGTGGATTTTTTTTAAATCAAAACGTAGGAATTAAGTCATGATTAATGGCTATAAAGTGTAACATTTGTACAGTAGCATGATACTAAAACATTGTTATAAGTACACCTCTGCAGTACATTGTATAAAGTTAACAAAATCTAAAAAAATAATAAATGTTGCTCAACTTACGACAAATAATAATTTTATTAAGATTGTTTTTAGTCTGTAACAAAAAATACTTAAAATGTATTAATTTGCCTAAAACAACAACAAAAAAATCAATCTTTAAACGTTTTTCGACCTGAAAAGTAGGATTAAATAAACTTCATACATAATAGTAATAATACATTCAAACACTTTAATCTACACAGAAAAATGAATTCAACAATTTATGTTGATTTTATTAAAATCAAAACATAGGAATTAAGTCACGATTAATGGCTATAATGAGTACCTTTTGCACAGTAGCACGATACTAAAACATTGTTATAAGTACACCTCTGCATTATGTTATATAAAGTTTAAAAAAGTCCAAAAAATAAATAAATGTTGATCAACTTACAATAAATAATAATTTTATCAAAAATTGTTTTTAGTCTGTTACAGAAAATACTTAAAGTGTATTAATTTGCCTAAAACTAAAAAAAAAGGAAAAAAAAGAAATCAATCTTTAAATATTTTTTGACCTGAAAAGTAGGATCAAATAAACTCCAATAATAATATTATTACATTCAAACACTTTAAACTACACAGAAAAATGATTTCAACAATTTGTGTTGATTTTATTAAAATCAAAATGTAGGAATTAATTCACGATTAATGGCTACAATGAGTACCTTTTGTACAGTAGCATGATACTTAAACATTGTTATAAGTACACCTCTGCAGTACATTGTAAAAAGTTTTAAAAAGTCCAAAAAATAAATAAATGTTCATCAACTTACAACAAATAATAATTTTATCAAAAATTGTTTTTAGTCTGTAACAGAAAATACTTAAAGTGTATTTATTTGCCTAAAACTAAAAAAAAACAGAAAATAAATCAATCGTTAAATATTTTTTGACCTGAAAAGTAGGATTAAATAAACTCCAATAATAATATTATTACATTCAAACACTTTAAACTACACCAATCAATGATAACAACAATTTGTGTTGATTTTTTTTATCAAAATCTAGAAATAAGTCACGATTAATGGCTATAATGAGTACCTTTTGTACAGTAGCACGACACTAGAAGATTGTAATAAGTACACCTCTGCATTACAACCCTGAAGTCAGCATTAATGTTAGATTTGAGAAGAACTGACAAAGCAGTTTGATGTCTGCAAAACTGGAAGGAATTTAACGGTCGGCCTTCAGAGGGACACTTTTTCCTCCATGTCAGTGTGTGTGTGCGTGTGTGTGTGTGTGTGTGTGTGTGTGTGTGTGTACATTCCCAATATTGACAGGCCATGTGACAGGTAAGCACAATCATCTCCAGGTTGCAGAGAATGTGTTTGGGACACAAAGTGTGTCTCTTAACTTCAATAATGGGGCCAGCTTTCCACCTCTCGGAGCCGCGGGGGCCGAACATCATTTTCCTCCTCCTCCTCCTCTCCCACGTTCCCTCTGTTCCCGCATCTCTGCTCCACGCCAGACTTTTTTTCCAAGGTGTATAGTTTGAGACCTCCAACATCCAGACTGCAGCCCGTGTTGCAAATTACCGTAAGTCTTCAACTATACAAACAATTACAATGGCAGAAATCTGCGTTTCTGTGCAACTTGCGGGTTATTACGGTAATTATACAGGCCCCCAGCAGAGTGGGAGGGGTTTGTTTCCATGGCAACCAGCCTAAAACAGGGGGGGTCAGGGACGGATATCAGACGCAGATTTTTACAACAAAATTCTGCAGATAAGTGATATTATATAACATTGCAGGTGTTTTTTTATTATCATTTTTATTTCATTTAAAAATAAACCCACTGGGACTAAAATCTATTTTGCAAGGGCGACCAAGTCATCAGGGCAACTAATATCAGGAGATGTCATACATATATATATACATCTATATATATATATATATATATATATATATATATATATATATATATATATATATATATATATATATATATATATATACATATATATATATATATATATATATATATATATATATATATATATATACATATATATATATATATATGTATGTATATATATATATATATATATATATATATACTACTTGATTTATATATATATATATATATATATATACATATATATATATAAATCAAGTAATATATATATATATATATATGTATATGTATGTATATGTATTTATATATATATATATATATATATATATATATATATATATATATATATATATATATATATATATATATATATACTACTTGATTTGTCTGAGTGGCTGGACAGGATATATAAAAAAAACAATAATTTATATATTTTGTTTTAGAATCGATTAAGAATTGTTACAAATAAGAATTTTTTTATTATTTTTTTCAACCCTTAAATGTATTTATATATAAAATTTGAAATGTGTCACCTTTGGCCAAAATTAAGTTAAAATAAATAAATAAATATGTATATAGAGGCATATACTGTAATACTTTGAAGTAAATGATGAAGATTAAAAAACAATTACAAGCAAACAATTGCAACAACAAAAAAATGTACTAAAAATTCCGATTATTATTACGATAATTGCCAACATTTTTAAGTTTTCTTATAAAATTGTGACTTTTGTCATAATTTTGCCATGTAAAATTCTGATTGTTATTTTTCTGATTGCCAACATTTTTAAGTTCTCTTATAAAATGTTGACTTTTGGCGAATAAACTGACGACGCTTTTCATAAAATTGTCAAAATGTTAAACTTTTCTTGTGAAACTGCGACTCTTATTGAGTAAAATTACATCTTTTATCATAATATTGCACAAATGTTCAGTTTTTCTTGTAAAATTTTGACTTGCGTTGAGTAAAATGATGACTTTTACTATACTACTGACAAAAATTCGAAGTTCTCATCGTAAAATTGTGACCTTTTTTTCGTGAAATTCCAACTCATTTTCCACAACAAGCTTTTTTATATTCATATAGTACAGGGGTGTCCAAAGTGTGGCCTGTGGCTCATTTTTTAACGGCCCCACGGCACATTTTAAAAATACAATTGAAAAAAATGAAAAACATAAAAAGTGATATAAAAGAGCAAACTGGTGAAATGTAACAAGAATTGTTGCAATGTTTACTTTTATAACACAAAGCTGCCATGCAGGCTGTTTTTTTCTTTAAAAAATAATAATGAATCAAAATCAATGACACTATGAATTATTGAGCTATTCAAGGCTTCGATTACGTCACTCTAAATATTCCACTTTCAGATATTTTTGGGGAAAATGTTTCATATTTTGTGATTTGCCATATAAAAAAAACTGAGCTGTTTTTTTTTAAAGAAGGCTTAAAACAAACAAACAAAACAGAAACAACAATAAAATAAAAATTGACGGATATATCTGAAGATTTCGAGATTATTGTGCTAAAAGTAACAGTAAAAAAATGTATAATTTATTTTTTAACACTTTAATAAGTAGGACACGTTTGGATCCCCAATTATTTTAGTCTGATTTGTTTTTAAGTGTCATTGCTCAAAATATAATAATGAATCAAAATCCAAAATCAAGGCTCCAATTTTCTCAAATATTCCACATAAAAAAGTTATTGTGTGAAAATATTGCATATTTTGTGTTTTTTCCATTTTTATTTTCTAATGTTGATCTGCAGATTTAAAACTTGCATAACAATAAAAATTATAATACCGAATAATGACACATTTTTAATGTTTTTTTTTTTTTTTTTTACCAAAACCCTTTGGGGTCCCCGGGATCATAACTGAGTTGAGGCCTAAATGTATATTTTTTATACATATATTGTATTAGTTTTTAAAATAAAAATGATGAAAATGGCCCCCGCTTGCTCTGATATTTCAGTGTGCCGCCCTCAGTGGAAAAAGTTTGGACACCCCTGATATAGAATGTATATATTATTAATACAATACTTTATATATCTGGAAAGGCTGGTCCTAAAAATGGAGGCATTTTTGAGTGTGTGTGTGCGTGTGTGTGTGTGTGTGTGTGTGTGTGTGTGTGTGTGTGTGTGTGTGTGATAATAAAGCCATATGGCATGGCAGAGAGAGAGTTGGCACAGAGAGGGCAGAGACGTGGCTGGCATACTTCTTTCTTCTCCTCTTTTCTCCTACACTTCTCTCATTCATTCTTCTCTCTCTTTTACCTTCCCTTCTCTCTCTCGCCCCCCACATGAGTGGCTGTTATTTTCACATTTGCCTCCCGCTCCCCCAATAAGATTAACCAGTGTGAAGCGATCCATTTCCACATTTCCCTGCGAGGCCCGCCGAGAAGACGGTGGCCTGACCCAAATGTACAAGTCAGGCAGGGAAATCTAGATGACAGCGCACGAAGGGCGAGCGAAGGAGAGGGTGAGGGAGAGAGAGAGAGAGGGAGAGAGAGAGTGAGAGAGAGAGAGAGAGAGAGGGAGAGAGAGAGAGAGAGAGAGAGAGAGAGAGAGAGAGGCCTCTATGGCCTTCATGCAGTAACTTAGAGTTTAAAACAAAAGATTTTTGTTTATATATGTGTGTATATATGTATATATTAGTGTATGTATGTATATATGTATATATTAGTGTATGTATGTATGTATATATATATATATATATATATATATATTGTATATATATATATATATATATATATATATATATATATATATATATATACTGTATATATATACCTATATATGTGTATATAAGTAATAATATATGTATATTTGTATGTATGTATATATATATATATATATATATATATAACAAAATATCTGTTTCATAATGCGTATATATGTTACATACATGTATATACCTTTATTTCTGTATAAATGTGTTAATATATGTATATAGGTGTGTATATATGTATATATATTGTATATATATACACCTATATATGTGTATATAAGTAATAATATATGTATATTTGTATGTATGTTTATATATATATATATATATATATATATATATGTATATATATATGTACATAAAGAGTATATATGTTTATACATGTAAAACAAAAGTAATGTGTATATATAAGTGTGTACATGTATACATGTATATACCTGTATATATGGATATATGTATATATGTGTGTGTATTTGTATGTATGTGTGTGGGTATGTATGTTTATATGTATACATGTCTCTCTCTCTCTATATATATATATATATATATTTATATATATATATATATGTTTTTTTAATATATATATATTTTTTTTAATATATATATATATATATATATATATATATATATATATATACTTAAAAGAAAATTGAGCTAAAACAGATATGTTTTTAGTAAAAGAAAAAAAAAGCTAAAAACTAAAAAAAAAAAAATCGAAACAACTGAACAAAACACACAGAAAAAATAACTATCCATCCATCCATTTTCTACCACTTGCCTCTTTTGGGGTACAAAAAAAAAAAAAGCAAAAATGCTGTCTAAACATTTAATGAAGTCAAATACAAAAACAGGGAACAAGAGAAGCGGGCAAACAGATGTAGATCATCTACATCAACAACATGATGTACATCACTCTGGCTGGAAAAGATGGATTAAAAACAAACTAAACTATTTAAAAAACGTTTTCCTAATAAATCAACAATTGTTAAATATAAGAATCAGGATTCAATTGAACATGGATTGGGGAACCTGAGTAGCACATGGCAGGCTGATAAAGCCGAACCTATTCTTTACTATAACAATCTACAAGGTTGGCTTCTCTTTCTTCCCCTCCATTTAGTTGCTTTCTTTTCTGTTAAAAGCAATCATTACATAAATGTATTGTTGCATTTTAAACAAGTGTATTGTTGATATTAGAGGTCAATTATTGTTATTATTCATTAATAATAGTGATATTTGTATTGGTATTTGTATCGATCCATTTGTAGTGTAATAATGTGCATTGTCATTTTTGTATTATTAATGTTTATTTGATTGTTTCTTTGCTGTCACTTATACTTCCATTTATGTACATATCCTATTTGCTGATGTTATTGATTTTGTTATTGTTATTGTTATTGTTATTGTTATTGATGCTGTTTTATACATTTCTTGTCCCTGCAATTTCCCCCTCCGTCTTTTTTTTTCTTTCTTTCTTTCTTTCTCTTTCCATCCCTTCCTGCTCCGGCCCGGCTGCACCAAACAATAATACAAATACATTTAATCAAGTCAAAAACAAATAAGACAACAAGAAAAGTATCCCACACTTCTCTTTTCTACAGTAAATGTGCACATCATCAGATGTAGATTATCTACATCTACTATATGATTTGTCTTAATTTCTGGACAGGACAGGAAAAAATAGGATTAATAAAAAAGCTATTTTACTTTGGACAGCCCTAATATTTACAGTAATTTACAGTAAGTGTGATTGTGCAGCTTCCTTATAATAATTACAACTAAATGCTGTAAATCCACAGTTGTATTTATGTAGTTAATGACAATAAAATCACACCTAGATTCTGCATTTTTAAAATTGTTAATGTATTGTTATATTTTCTTGATATTTACTGTCACACCTACTGAAGACACAAAGCCCTTTGATTCGACAGTATTTTTTTCTTTGACGGTTATGGATATTTAAGTCACGAAACATCACAGAAATATGAAAGCTGAAAGAAGTAAATAAATGCTTACTTAGCTATCCTTTTTTTTAATTGGGCTTTTATTTTTTGCTTTTTATTCTCTTGTATTTTATTTCACTTAATTTATTGCTAAGTTGCTTTCATTCGTCCTGTTCAAATCAAATCAAATCAAATCAAATCAACTTTATTTATAAAGCACATTTAAAATTGACCACCGGGGAAACCAAAGTGCTGTACAATAGTCAGGTTAGAAGATAATACGAGAACCCAGAAAACACATAAAAATAAATAAATAAAATATAAAAACATAAAAACAGGTTCAACTGTTAGCTGTTTTTGCACCAAAACAAAGTCCCTGTGTGTATAAATGACGTGAAACATCGTGATTCTGACTAAAATGATAATATTTTAACCTTAAAAAAACAACAACAACAGTTCATTGCTGTGAAATAAAAGGGTTTCTTAATAATGTTTGTTGTAATGTTCCAGTGACTTTTGATGACCGTATTTTACTGTTGGAAAAAATACTGTTGAATTAAAGACGTCATGTTTTTCTTAGATTTAGAGGAAGTTTAATATAATCTGAGAGGGACACTAAAACTATTTGACTTGGAGGCTATATGATTAGTTACATTGCTAAATAAAGACACTCACTATAAGATAAATGTGACACACAATCAACCTTTACACTTACCTCAATTATTGATTTATTTTTTATTCAGTGACACTTCTCTGTATGTTTGTGATTTTTATTTTTGTTGTTCCTTTTTTTTTTTTTTTTAGTCAATTTGTACAAGTCTCTTATCTTTTTGTGGTGAAAAGGAAGGCAGTGATTGAAATGTAGGATTTCTTTTATTTTTATTTTTCTGTTCATTTTTATTTTATTTTGTTTATTTATTTTATTCATTTATTTATTTGATAGGGCAATCATAATACAGGTACGGAGAAAACAGACGCGTGTTACCCCTCTCCCCCCCCAAAAAAACTAACAAACAAAATGAATAAATAATACAATAAATATTTGCATTGTATAGTTGTTGTTTTTTTAATTCTTAAATAATATTTATTTATTAATTTGATAGGGAAATCATAATACAGGTACTGAAAAAACATACACTATTTACCCCCCTAAAAAAAAAAAAAAATAAATAAATAAATGATAAATACTATACAATGTTTGTTATGTTGTTGTTTTTTTTACAAAATGTTTTTGTTTCACTTGTGTTAGTTGTTTACAGTAGTGTAGAACTGCACTGAGATGAGTTTCTAATACGATGACGGCTTATGTATAATTATAAATATTATTGTTAGAGAAACCCTTTCAGTGTCATGCAATACAATGCAGTTCTACAACCAAAAAGCAACGTCTCCTTTTTTGTGTTCCCCTTATATTGCTACCTTTGGCATGTTTTTTTTTTGTTGCATTGTATACTAAAAATTACATCAATGATCCTAAACCAAAAACACTGCATATTAAAAATGCTGCAAAAAATTAACGCGCAAGAAAAATGCTGCAAAATGCCCCAAAAAATACAGGGCATAAAACAGGAGAAAGGCCGTCACTTCTCGGAACAAAACAAAAGTTATCCAAGCTCCTCGGGGCGCCAGACATGAGAGATATCATCCTTTCAGACATGAGCAGGATGCCCAAAAGAAAGTTGGACGAATGAAAAGACATTTTTCTTTCTTAATAGTAAAAAATATTGCAATTGTCGTCCATAAAGAATATCTTCAGGTCCTGCTAGTCTGACTAATTCTGGTTTTGGTCTGGGAACTTGCAGCATTTCTCACCATGCACGTCTTTTTAGGCTCTGACTCTATTTGTGGTGTTTATAGCACGTGTTGTTGTTGTTGTTGTTGTTGAAGATGATCCTGCAGCGTTTATGTGATTTGTCATTTGCAGCATTTTCGCACTGCATGTTTGTGCGTTTTGGAATGTAGAAAAACAATAAGAAACATTTTGTACACATTTATGAAAAATAATTGAATAAACGCATAATTGTGTAGGAACTCACAATGTCCACACTTTTTACACATTTTACTCCAGCGTATTTTGGAGGAATTTTGACCCCCCAAAAATGTCAACATTCTTAAAATCAAAAGAGGTTTATTGCAACGACATGAAAATTGTCAATAAAAAATAATAATATTTGTATTCAATGAATAAATATACAATTTTTATTTGAACTTGTAAATAATGTCGTGGTGTTTTTGTTTGTTTTTAAAGAAACTACTGTTTTAAAATGAAATAAAAATAACAACGACCTTGTGACTTATTATGCTAGGAAAAAAAGTAAATATGAATCCAATAACAAAATTATTAGTGAATATGATAAAAACAAAATGTAATTTTAATTGAATAATAATAAACAGTTTTGCAAATTGCACAATAAACAATAACCAAAATAAAAAAATACATTTTGTGTATTAGGACACTATTTTAGATTTATTTATTTTTTTGTATACTTTCAAAAAAAAAAAAAAAAATCCCAACAGCAAGAATGGTCCGTGGATCTTCTGTTCATTTTATTTTAAATTCTGAAACGCAAAAAAAAAAAATAATAAGGGCTGTTTTTTTTGTTGTTCTTATATTAAATGGCAGATTTGAAAACAAACAACAAAAGTTTGATTTTCATAAAAATGTTGCCATAAAATTTGATTTTGTGCTGTTTTCCTTTTATGAGTTTGTATTTTTCCAGATAAACACAAAAATTATATTTACATTCATCCAAAATATAAAAATGTGTGTTTATTTGTGTGATGACAAAGTGGAAGCGGAAGCTGTGTTTTAGCGTATCTTTGGCATTTAGCATGTGTTTAGCATAATGCTAACACCTTTTTTCCGCATTGTCCTTTGGAAAAAGTGTCTTTGAATAGTTTTGTTTCAGAAATGACAATAGAAAATATGGCCCGGAATTTGTTTTTTGATTTGACTTTGAGAATTCACAGTGGAATGAATGGGAAGTACGCCAACTAATTATGTCCCCGTCTTTTACTTCTTTGAATTTTTGGGCCACTTAAAATGATGTGAAGGGCCACAATAAAATGGAGTGACAGGGCCCATAAAATAAAGTGGTGATTACTTCAAATAGAGTGGCAACCACATAAAATGACATAAAGACCACATAAAGACGTGGCGGGCCACCTTAAAATGATGTGAAGGGCCACAATAAAATGGAGTGACAGGGCCCATAAAATAAAGTGGTGATTACTTCAAATAGAGTGGCAACCACATAAAATGACATAAAGACCACATAAAGACGTGGTGGGCCACATTAAAATGATGGGACTGGCTGACTTAAAATGGAGTGATGGTCCACAATAAAATTGTTTGGCGGGCAAAAAAAATGATGCGACGGTCCACAAAAAAATGTTGTGGCGGGCCATGACAAAACGATGTAGCGGGACACATAAATTTTGTGGAGGGCCACTTTAAAATGAAGTGACAGAGCCTAAAAATGAAGTGGTGAATACTTAAAATGTAGTGGCGACCACATAAAACGACATTAAGGCCACATATATGTGGCGGGCCACATTCAAATGATGGGACTGGCTTACTTAAAATAGAGTGATAGTCCACAATAAAACTATATGGCAGGCCAGAATAAAAACAATGTGGCTAGAGCCAAAAAAAAAAATTATGTGATGGTCCACAAAAAAATGTCGTGGTGGGCCATGACAAAATGAATTAGTGGGCCACTTTAATTATGTGGAGGGCCACTTTAACATGAAGTGACAAAGCCCATAAAATAAAGTAGTGATTACCTTAAATGTAGTGGCGACCACATAAAATGATGTGGTGGGCCACTTAAAAAGACATAAACACCACATAAAGATGTGGAGGGCCACCTTAAAATGATGGGACTGGCTAACTTAAAATAGAGTGATGGTCTACAATAAAATTATATGGCGGGGCACAATAAAAGAAAATGTGGCTGGAGCCCAAAAAAAATGATGTGATGGTCCACAAAAAGGTTGTGGCAGGCCATTACAAAATGGTGTAGCGGGCCACATAGATTATGTGGAGGGCCACTTTAACATGAAGTGACAGAACCCATAAAATAAAGTAGTGATTACTTTAAATGTAGTGGCGACCACATAAATTTGATGTGGTGGGCCACTTAAAAAGACACAAAGACCACATAAAGATGTGGCGGGCCACATTAATTGATGGGGCTGGATAACTTAAAATGGAGCGATGGTCAACAATAAAATTATGTGGTAGGCTACAATAAAACTAAGTGGCTGGGTCCAAAAAAAATGATGTGACGGTCCACAAAAAAATGTTGTGTTGTGGCAGGCCAAGACAAAATGATATAGCGGGCCATATAAAGATGTGGCAGGCCACATTAAAAATGATAGGGCTGGCTACCTTAAAATGGAGTGATAGTCCACAATAAAATTATGTGGTAGGCTACAATAAAACTAAGTGGCTGGGTCCAAAAAAAATGATGTGACGGTCCACAAAAAAATGTTGTGTTGTGGCAGGCCATGACAAAATGATATAGTGGGCCATATAAAGATGTGGCAGGTCACTTTAAAATGACGGGACTGGCTAACTTAAAATGGAGTGATGGTCCACAATAAAACGATGTGGCTGGGGCCAAAATAATGATGTGAGGGTTCACAAAAAAAATGTTGTGGCAGGCCATGACAAAATGATGTAGCGGGCCACGTAAAATGAGGTGGCCCCCCGGCCCTTGAGTCTTAACCTGACGGTGAAAAAGTGTGTCAATCAAAATAATCTGCATGAATAATCTAAGTGTGTTCACGAATAATGACATTTTTGGGGGTGATTAATCACACGAGTTAACTCGTTAATTTAATGGGGTCCTGAAGGTTCCTGGTTCGATCCCCAGCTTCTACTATCCTAGTCGCGCCCGTTGTGTCCTTGAGCAAGACACTTCACCCTTGCTCCTGATGGCTGGTGCTTAGGGCCTCGCGTGGCAGCCCCCACCCTCAGTGTGTGAACGTGTGTGTGAATGTGTGTGTGAGTGTGTGTGTGAATGTCTGTATGAGTGTGTGTGTGAATGTGTGTGTGAGTGTGTGTGTGAATGTGTGTGTGAGTGTGTGTGTGTGAGTCTGTGTGTGAGTGTGTGAGTGTGTGTGTGAATGTCTGTATGAGTGTGTGTGTGAATGTGTGTGTGAGTGTGTGTGTGAGTGTGTGTGTGAATGTCTGTATGAATGTGTGTGTGAATGTGTGTGAGTGTGTGTGTGAGTGTGTGTGTGAATGTCTGTATGAATGTGTGTGTGAATGTGTGTGAGTGTGTGTGTGAGTGTGTGTGTCAGTGTGTGTGTGAGTCTGTGTGTGAGTTATGTGTGAATGTCTGTATGTGTGTATGTGAATGTGTGTGTGAATGTGTGTGTGAGTGTGTGTGTGAATGTGTGTGTGAGTTTGTGTGTGAATGTCTGTATGAATGTGTGTGTGAATGTGTGTGTGATTGTGTGTGTGATTGTGTGTGTGAATGTGTGTGTGAGTGTGTTTGAATGTCTGTATGAATATGTGTGTGAATGTGTGTGTGATTGTGTGTGTGATTGTGTGTGTGAATGTGTGTGAATGTGCGTGAGTGTGTGTGTGAATGTGTGTGTGATTGTGTGTGTGAATGTGTGTGTGAGTGTGTTTGAATGTCTGTATGAATATGTGTGTGAATGTGTGTGTGATTGTGTGTGTGATTGTGTGTGTGAATATGTGTGTGATTGGGTGTGTGATTGTGTGTGTGAATGTGTGTGTGATTGTGTGTGTGATTGGGTGTGTGATTGTGTGTGTGAATGTGTGTGTGAATGTGTGTGTTAATGGGTGTGTGAACGTGTGTGTGAATGTGTTTGTGAGTGTGTGTGTGAATGTCTGTATGAATGTGTGTGTGAATGTGTGTGTGATTGTGTGTGTGAATGTGTGTTTGAGTGTGTGTGTGAATGTGTGTGTGATTGTGTGTGTGAATGTGTGTGTGAATGTGTGTGTGATTGTGTGTGTGATTGTGTGTGTGAATGTGTGTGTGAATGTGTGTGTTAATGGGTGTGTGAACGTGTGTGTGAATGTGTTTGTGAGTGTGTGTGTGAATGTCTGTATGAATGTGTGTGTGAATGTGTGTGTGATTGTGTGTGTGAATATGTGTTTGAGTGTCTGTGTGAATGTCTGTATAAATGTGTGTGTGAATGTATGTGTGAATGTGTGTGTGATTGTGTGTGTGATTGTGTGTGTGAATGTGTGTGTGATTGTGTGTGTGAATGTGTGTGTGAATGTGTGTGTGATTGTGTGTGTGATTGTGTGTGTGATTGTGTGTGTGAATGTGTGTGTGATTGTGTGTGTGAATGTCTGTGTGAATGTGTGTGTGATTGTGTGTGTGATTGTGTGTGTGAATGTGTGTGTGATTGTGTGTGTGAATGTGTGTGTGAATGTGTTTGTGATTGTGTGTGTGAATGTGTGTGTGTGATTGTGTGTGTGAACGTGTGTGTGAATGTGTGTGTGAATGTGTGTGTGAACGTGTGTGTGAATTTTTGTGTGAATGTGTGTGCGAATGTGTGTGTGAGTGAGTGTGTGTGTGAATGTCTGTATGATTTTGTGTGTGAATGTGTGTGTGAATGTGTGTGTATGAATGTGTGTGTTAATGGGTGAATGTGTGTATGAATATGTGTGTGAATGTGTGTGTGATTGTGTGTGTGATTGTGTGTGTGAATGTGTGTGAATGTGCGTGAGTGTGTGTGTGAATGTGTGTGTGATTGTGTGTGTGAATGTGTGTGTGAGTGTGTTTGAATGTCTGTATGAATATGTGTGTGAATGTGTGTGTGATTGTGTGTGTGATTGTGTGTGTGAATATGTGTGTGAATGTGTGTGTGATTGTGTGTGTGAATGTGTGTGTGATTGTGTGTGTGATTGGGTGTGTGATTGTGTGTGTGAATGTGTGTGTGAATGTGTGTGTTAATGGGTGTGTGAACGTGTGTGTGAATGTGTTTGTGAGTGTGTGTGTGAATGTCTGTATGAATGTGTGTGTGAATGTGTGTGTGATTGTGTGTGTGAATGTGTGTTTGAGTGTGTGTGTGAATGTCTGTATGAATGTGTGTTTGAATGTATGTGTGATTGTGTGTGTGATTGTGTGTGTGATTGTGTGTGAATGTGTGTGTGAATGTGTGTGTGATTGTGTGTGTGATTGTGTGTGTGATTGTGTGTATGAATGTGTGTGTGAATGTGTGTGTTAATGGGTGTGTGAACGTGTGTGTGAATGTGTTTGTGAGTGTGTGTGTGAATGTCTGTATGAATGTGTGTGTGAATGTGTGTGTGATTGTGTGTGTGATTGTGTGTGAATGTGTGTGTGAATGTGTGTGTGATTGTGTGTGTGATTGTGTGTGTGATTGTGTGTATGAATGTGTGTGTGAATGTGTGTGTTAATGGGTGTGTGAACGTGTGTGTGAATGTGTTTGTGAGTGTGTGTGTAAATGTCTGTATGAATGTGTGTGTCAATGTGTGTGTGATTGTGTGTGTGAATATGTGTTTGAGTGTCTGTGTGAATGTCTGTATAAATGTGTGTATGAATGTATGTGTGAATGTGTGTGTGATTGTGTGTGTGATTGTGTGTGTGAATGTGTGTGTGATTGTGTGTGTGAATGTATGTGTGAATGTGTGTGTGATTGTGTGTGTGATTGTGTGTGTGAATGTGTGTGTGATTGTGTGTGTGAATGTGTGTGTGATTGTGTGTGTGATTGTGTGTGTGAATGTGTGTGTGATTGTGTGTGTGAATGTGTGTGTGAATGTGTGTGTGATTGTGTGTGTGATTGTGTGTGTGATTGTGTGTGTGAATGTGTGTGTGATTGTGTGTGTGAATGTGTGTGTGATTGTGTGTGTGAATGTCTGTGTGAATGTGTGTGTGATTGTGTGTGTGATTGTGTGTGTGAATGTGTGTGTGATTGTGTGTGTGAATGTGTGTGTGAATGTGTTTGTGATTGTGTGTGTGAATGTGTGTGTGTGATTGTGTGTGTGAACGTGTGTGTGAATGTGTGTGTGAATGTGTGTGTGAACGTGTGTGTGAATTTTTGTGTGAATGTGTGTGCGAATGTGTGTGTGAGTGAGTGTGTGTGTGAATGTCTGTATGATTTTGTGTGTGAATGTGTGTGTGAATGTGTGTGTATGAATGTGTGTGTTAATGGGTGAATGTGTGTATGAATATGTGTGTGAATGTGTGTGTGATTGTGTGTGTGATTGTGTGTGTGAATGTGTGTGAATGTGCGTGAGTGTGTGTGTGAATGTGTGTGTGATTGTGTGTGTGAATGTGTGTGTGAGTGTGTTTGAATGTCTGTATGAATATGTGTGTGAATGTGTGTGTGATTGTGTGTGTGATTGTGTGTGTGAATATGTGTGTGAATGTGTGTGTGATTGTGTGTGTGAATGTGTGTGTGATTTTGTGTGTGATTGGGTGTGTGATTGTGTGTGTGAATGTGTGTGTGAATGTGTGTGTTAATGGGTGTGTGAACGTGTGTGTGAATGTGTTTGTGAGTGTGTGTGTGAATGTCTGTATGAATGTGTGTGTGAATGTGTGTGTGATTGTGTGTGTGAATGTGTGTTTGAGTGTGTGTGTGAATGTCTGTATGAATGTGAGTTGGAATGTATGTGTGATTGTGTGTGTGATTGTGTGTGTGATTGTGTGTGAATGTGTGTGTGAATGTGTGTGTGATTGTGTGTGTGATTGTGTGTGTGATTGTGTTTATGAATGTGTGTGTGAATGTGTGTGTTAATGGGTGTGTGAACGTGTGTGTGAATGTGTTTGTGAGTGTGTGTGTGAATGTCTGTATGAATGTGTGTGTCAATGTGTGTGTGATTGTGTGTGTGATTGTGTGTGTGATTGTGTGTGAATGTGTGTGTGAATGTGTGTGTGATTGTGTGTGTGATTGTGTGTGAATGTGTGTGTGAATGTGTGTGTGATTGTGTGTGTGATTGTGTGTGTGATTGTGTGTATGAATGTGTGTGTGAATGTGTGTGTTAATGGGTGTGTGAACGTGTGTGTGAATGTGTTTGTGAGTGTGTGTGTGAATGTCTGTATGAATGTGTGTGTCAATGTGTGTGTGATTGTGTGTGTGAATATGTGTTTGAGTGTCTGTGTGAATGTCTGTATAAATGTGTGTGTGAATGTATGTGTGAATGTGTGTGTGATTGTGTGTGTGATTGTGTGTGTGAATGTGTGTGTTAATGGGTGTGTGAATGTGTGTGTGAATGTGTGTGTGATTGTGTGTGTGATTGTGTGTGTGATTGTGTGTGTGAATGTGTGTATGATTGTGTGTGTGAATGTGTGTGTGATTGTGTGTGTGAATGTCTGTGTGAATGTGTGTGTGATTGTGTGTGTGATTGTGTGTGTGAATGTGTGTGTGATTGTGTGTGTGAATGTGTGTGTGAATGTGTTTGTGATTGTGTGTGTGAATGTGTGTGTGTGATTGTGTGTGTGAACGTGTGTGTGAATGTGTGTGTGAATGTGTGTGTGAACGTGTGTGTGAATTTTTGTGTGAATGTGTGTGCGAATGTGTGTGTGAGTGAGTGTGTGTGTGAATGTCTGTATGATTTTGTGTGTGAATGTGTGTGTGAATGTGTGTGTATGAATGTGTGTGTTAATGGGTGAATGTGTGTATGAATATGTGTGTGAATGTGTGTGTGATTGTGTGTGTGATTGTGTGTGTGAATGTGTGTGAATGTGCGTGAGTGTGTGTGTGAATGTGTGTGTGATTGTGTGTGTGAATGTGTGTGTGAGTGTGTTTGAATGTCTGTATGAATATGTGTGTGAATGTGTGTGTGATTGTGTGTGTGATTGTGTGTGTGAATATGTGTGTGAATGTGTGTGTGATTGTGTGTGTGAATGTGTGTGTGATTGTGTGTGTGATTGGGTGTGTGATTGTGTGTGTGAATGTGTGTGTGAATGTGTGTGTTAATGGGTGTGTGAACGTGTGTGTGAATGTGTTTGTGAGTGTGTGTGTGAATGTCTGTATGAATGTGTGTGTGAATGTGTGTGTGATTGTGTGTGTGAGTGTGTGTTTGAGTGTGTGTGTGAATGTCTGTATGAATGTGTGTTTGAATGTATGTGTGATTGTGTGTGTGATTGTGTGTGTGATTGTGTGTGAATGTGTGTGTGATTGTGTGTGTGATTGTGTGTGTGATTGTGTGTATGAATGTGTGTGTGAATGTGTGTGTTAATGGGTGTGTGAACGTGTGTGTGAATGTGTTTGTGAGTGTGTGTGTGAATGTCTGTATGAATGTGTGTGTGAATGTGTGTGTGATTGTGTGTGTGATTGTGTGTGAATGTGTGTGTGAATGTGTGTGTGATTGTGTGTGTGATTGTGTGTGTGATTGTGTGTATGAATGTGTGTGTGAATGTGTGTGTTAATGGGTGTGTGAACGTGTGTGTGAATGTGTTTGTGAGTGTGTGTGTGAATGTCTGTATGAATGTGTGTGTGAATGTGTGTGTGAATGTATGTGTGAATGTTTGTGTGATTGTGTGTGTGAATGTGTGTTTGAGTGTGTGTGTGAATGTCTGTATGAATGTGTGTTTGAATGTATGTGTGATTGTGTGTGTGATTGTGTGTGTGATTGTTTGTGTGAATGTGTGTGTGATTGTGTGTGTGATTGTGTGTGTGAATGTGTGTGTGATTGTGTGTTATTGTGTGTGTGATTGTGTGTGTGAATGTGTGTGTGAATGTGTGTGTTAATGGGTGTGTGAACGTGTGTGTGAATGTGTTTGTGAGTGTGTGTGTGAATGTCTGTATGAATGTGTGTGTGAATGTGTGTGTGATTGTGTGTGTGAACATGTGTTTGAGTGTGTGTGTGAATGTCTGTATAAATGTGTGTGAATGTATGTGTGAATGTGTGTGTGATTGTGTGTGTGATTGTGTGTGTGAATGTGTGTGTGATTGTGTGTGTGAATGTGTGTGTGAATGTGTGTGTGATTGTGTGTGTGATTGTGTGTGTGATTGTGTGTGTGAATGTGTGTGTGATTGTGTGTGTGAATGTGTGTGTGATTGTGTGTGTGAATGTCTGTGTGAATGTGTGTGTGATTGTGTGTGTGATTGTGTGTGTGAATGTGTGTGTGATTGTGTGTGTGAATGTGTGTGTGAATGTGTTTGTGATTGTGTGTGTGAATGAGTGTGTGAATGTGTGTGTGATTGTGTGTGTGAATGTGTGTGTGAGTGTGTGTGTGAATGTGTGTGTGAATGTGTGTGTGAATGTGTGTGTGATTATGTGTGTGAATGTGTGTGTGTGATTGTGTGTGTGAACGTGTGTGTGAATGTGTGTGTGAATGTGTGTGTGAACGTGTGTGTGAATTTGTGTGTGAATGTGTGTGCGAATGTGTGTGTGAGTGAGTGTGTGTGTGAATGTCTGTATGATTTTGTGTGTGAATGTGTGTGTGAATGTGTGTGTATGAATGTGTGTGTTAATGGGTGAATGTGTGTGTGAATGGGTGAATGTGTGTGTGAATGGGTGAATGTGTGTGTGAACATGTGTGTGAACATGTGTGTGAATGGGTGAATGTGTGTGTGAATGGGTGAGTGTGTGTGTGAATTGGTGAATGTGTGTGTGAATGTGTGTGTGAATGTGTGTGTGAATGGGTGAATGTGTGTGTGAATTGGTGAATGTGTGTGTGAACATGTGTGTGAACATGTGTGTGAATGGGTGAATGTGTGTGTGAATGTGTGTGTGAATGTGTGTGTGAATGGGTGAATGTGTGTGTGAATTGGTGAATGTGTGTGTGAACATGTGTGTGAACATGTGTGTGAATGGGTGAATGTGTGTGTGAATGTGTGAAAGTGGAAATGTGTCAAAGGTAGAAAAGTGCTAAAGAAGTATAAGCCATTCATTGAATTGTTATGCAAGATTTGTTGTTGATGAATCACGTTAGTTAATTAGTTAGTTAATTAGTTCACTTTGACGCAGACAATCATTTTATCTGAGAAGGACCTCAGACATATTTTCTTGCGGGCGAGCTGATGTTGTCTATTTTTGCCCGCCATGTGTGCTCGGCGGGGAGCTGGCGAGTGGCCGCCTTCCTTCCGCATGCATGGCCGTGTGAGAAAGATTGGATACTTCTCTTGAGGGGCCGCTGGCTTTTTGGGGAAGTGTTTGTGTGAAAAACACTCACGCAAGCCTCGTCTCCTCGTCTCCTCGCTGGCTGGCTCGGCCCCGCCGCCAACGTCGCCATTTCAGTCGCCCGACGTGTCCGAGCTGCACGTATGCTTCGCCGCCGCCGGACACGACGGCGTTTGGCGTGTTTGTGTTGGCGGGATGGCGGCCGCTTGCGTGATGAGAACAAAGCAGGAGAGCATGAGAGAAAATCCCTGAATGCCGGGCCTGAAATATGCAGGAGGTCCCCGCACGCAGAAGCAAGTAAGGTAAATGTATGAATTATGGAGGCAGAAAGTCTGCTCCAAAAGGAGGGAGAGATCTCCCACATCAGGCCGACAACTTTACTGCACGACAAGGCCTGCGCGCTTGCTAAATAGTGAGCCGCCAGCCTTCCAATGGGGCCGCCGTGTGGAGGTCTGGCTGCAAAATAAAGGCCCGTAGGAGCGTGCACAACATCAAAGGAGCAAATAGTCTTTGTATTTTTTTTTCATTTGTGTCTTTGTTACAAAACCTTTTCTGGACACTGAAATGATGTCATTGAGTTTTATGTGTGTAAAAATTTCAACCTTAATTTTTATTACATTTTTGTGTGTTTAGAGAAGTGTTTTGTTCAAATACAGAGCTTCCAAAGTCTGCGTGTAAAAATTAGTTGCAGAAAAATTCAGTCTTAAGTTTAATAAACAACAAATATTTTTGCACATAATTTTTGGGGTTTTGCACAACATTTATTTGAACTGAATATTTTTGCAATTAATTTATTTTTGCGCTGAACTTTTTGCAGTGATTTTTTCTGCACATTTTTTTGCACACTTTTTCAATTAATATTTTTGCACTGGATTTTTTTCCCACAGATTTTTTTCTGCACTGAACTCTTTTTTTTTTCACTGACTTTTTTGCACTGATTTCTTTTGCAAATACATTTTTGCACACATTTTTTTGTGCTGAATTTTCTGTCCCTGAATTTTTTTCAGTTATTTTTTCTGCACTGAATTTTTTGCACACATTTTTTTGCACCAAATGTTTTTGCACTGAATTTTTTCGCACTGAAATTTTTTCACTCAATTTTTTTCACTTATTTTTTCTGCAGTAATTTTTTTGCACACATTTCTTTTGCATTAAATGTTTTTGCACTGATTTTTTTGCACTACATTTTTGCAGACATTTTCTCTGCACTGTTTGTTTTTTTGCACTGTTTTTTTGTACTGAAAGTTTTTGCACTCAATTTTTGTGCACTATATTATTTTTTTGCACCTAATGCTTGTGCTCTAAATTATTTTGCAATGAATTTTACAACATTGTAATTTAAGCAACTGAATTTCTAAACACTAATTTTGTTCGGATATTTTATTCAATAACATTGTCAGCATAATCTTGTGTGGAAAAAAATGTAATTTCACCAAATTCACATGCAAAAAATACATCAATTCAGTCTCCAATAAGATTTCATAATTAGGAAACAAAGAAATTTTGATATAATGACATGCTGTTTTTATTTGATGAATTTATGTAAAATATTGATGTCATATCAAGACAAGATATTATATATATATATATATATATATATATATATATATATATATATATATATATATATATATATATATATATATATAACAATATTAATTCAATATGATGATCACGTAAAAATATTTATGATGGACTGCATTTTGACAAAAGTGTGTTTTAGTTAGTTGTTTTTGTTTGCATTTTACAATTGGTCTTATTCTTTCTCCAAAACAAACAGCAAATCAAACATGTTTATGTATTTTATAGTCTAGGATCACATTGGTTTTGCTTAAAATAACATCATTTTATACACTTTTTTTTAAAATAAAATAAACATTTATAATAATACATGCATTATTGTCTTAGTGTAATATTGATATAAATGCATACCGTATTTAATTGTTCATTTATTGGAACATCTTGGTGCCACACTCAGGAGGGGATGGACTGTATCTTGAAATAATACACGGAAACAAATAAAGACAGATCAACAAAACAAATGATGAAACGTGAAAATATTTATGAAGAAATACATTTTCACAAGTTTTTCACACATGTTTTGTTTGTGTTTGTATGTTTTTTTACATTTTTCTCTTATTCTTTCCCCAAAACCAAACAGATGTTACAATTTACTTTTTACTCTGATATAGCAACTTGTAATTTTGTTTAAATGAATATCATTTTATACACTTTGTTTATATATATATATAGATATATATATATATATATATATATATATATATATATATATATATATATATATATATATATATATATATATAAATAGATAGATAGATAGATATACACATAAGAAAACATTTTTAAAAACTGCCAATTTAACTCTCATCAATGTTGATGAGCATTTTTATCATTATTTTAATTATTATTACATTATATCATATGTATTTCTTTATTTTCTAAACTATATCAATGGATGAAAAACAACATTTAATCATTAAGACTATTTAGGTCAGGAGTGTCAAACTCATTTTAGCTCAGGTGCTGCATGGAGGATAATCTATCACCAAGTGGGCCGGAAGGGTAAAATCATGGCATGATAACTTAAAAATAAAGACAACTCCAGGTTGTTTTCTTTGTTTTACTTTGGCCAAAAATAAAACGAGCACATTCTGAAAATGTACAAATCACGGATAATCATCTGGAAAAAAACACTTCAAGTTTGTTGAAAATTCTAAGGCAATTGGTGCAGTTTGAGAAACAAAATGAGCATAGACTTTGTCTCTGTCATGTCTGTGTGATTATGTTTTGTTTTTTGGACACTCAGTTCCTGTCTTTGCACTTCCTGGTTAGTTTTGTTACCATAGCAACTCATTACTTTTCACCTGTCCTCATGTCTCACACCTGTTTTGACTAATCACCACAGTGGTATTTAAGCCTGTCTGTTTCTGTTCTCCGTCCTGGCAACATCACCTCCTTCACACCCTCAATCACCTGCTATGCACCTTGTAATCCATGCCGATGATCCATGTCCAGTTCTCGTTTTGTTCCAAGTAAGTTTTCTCATTATTCATGCCACAGTGCAAGTGTTTTGTTTCGTCTTTATAGTTAATTGCCTTTGTGCTAGGCTTTTGTTTCAGAGCCAAGTTTTTGTACCGCCATTGTGCTCGTCTATAATTTGCTTCCTTTTTTTTTGTAGTTTGTTAGAGTAAGAAATAAAGATGTACTTACATTCACGCCTTGCTCGCGCCAACTTTCCTTTGCCTCGGAAAAAAAATCCACGCCCAAGTCCAAGTCGTGACAGTCTCAGTGTATCTACAAAGCCATGGTTAGATTTTAAGTCACAGCCTTTCTGGGATTGAAGGTAAAAACTATTCAAAAGGGTTAATTTCACTTTTCTCGTGTTTATCAAAGACATTTTGGGGCAACGAGGGTGCCAAATGACGATGTGTTCCAAGCAAAAGACATAAAACGGCAGGTTTTAGGTTTCATGTGGGTCGGGGAGGAGGAGCCACCGTCACCCTTTATTGTCTACCTGTTGCTAGGCCACGGTATAAACCGTGCTTGCCTAAGAGAATTGCTATTGTGACATCCAGTGGACACATTTTGAACAGCAGTTTATTTTGTTAAAAAAAAAAAAAAGCAGCTCATTTTAATATTTGGCGAATTCATCACGCGGGCCGGATAAAACCTGTTCACGGGCCGTACGTTTGACACCCTTGCTTTAGGGCAGGGGTAGGGAACCTATGGCTCTAGAGCCAGATGTGGCTCCTTTGATGACTGCATCTGGCTCTCAGATAAATCTTAGCTGACGTTGCTTAACAGGATAAGTCATGAATAATTCGCTGGTAATCACAGTGTTAAAAATAACGTTCAAAATATAAAACATCCTCATGCATTTTAATCCATCCATTTTCTACAGCACCTGTTCAAGAAGTCGCATTATTAGTAAGAAGTATTTCATTTATTATTGGTAAGCTGCAGAATAACAATGTTGTTTAAAATAATAACAGACTTATTGTACTCTAAAAATGTTGTTATTCATTAAAAATGCATGCATTTAGTTGTATTGAGTGTTAAAAAATATGATATGGCTCTCACGGAAATATATTTTAAAATCTTTGGCTTTCAAGGCTCTCTCAGCCAAAAAAGTTCCCGACCCCTGATTTAAATGCTTCAGCCGACACCTTTTCAGAGCATTTTATTGAATTGTTGAACATATTTGTAGGCCAAGTTGTTCACTCCACTGACATAAAACCACTAAACATAACAAACTACCTTTTTTTCCTGCAACTTCCACCTCATCGGAATCTATCAAAATATAATATTAAATATTACATAGTATTTATTTGTTCTTATTTTCATTACTAACCGTTTTTAAAGCTCTATTTGAAACTGTTCAACTCTGGTGTGTTTTATATTTTCACAATATCCTAAATATTGTTTAATGATGGAAAAAAAAAAAGTACTTATTGTGATTTAATTCTACTTGATTGAGTTTTTAGGGTTTTTGGAAAGCTTAGCCATAGTTTGCGTGTTTTTTTTGTTTGTTTTTTTTTTTTTAAAAGTTGCGTAAGTGGAAAAGTATTTTGAAGTCATCTCTCACAACCGCGCGATGAGGTTCATGTCAGACTAGCGAATGACGTCGCCGCTTTCCTTTTAGGCTCTCACCAGCAATGTGTTCTCTGGGCGTGTGTGCGTGATCGGGGGGGCGCAGAGCGCATGCGCACGCAACAAACTTCCTGGAGTGCTTTTTTTTTTTATATTTCTTTTTTTTTTTTTTTTAAAGGTGCACCGAAGCGGGACTAAGAAGTCGGCGCACGCTCTGGCGTTTGCACCGTCATCTCTGGGAGTCGGGTGTGGCCTGTCCTCGCACGGCGAGCATATTCACATCCTCACAGTTGGCATGGCGACAAAGCGCGGCACCCGGCCTTTTATTGGCACGCCACGTTTGACGTGTCTTTATGTCAGGAATGAAAGAAATATGTTTTTGCTGATGAAAGCAACAACCACTCAAATGAACTTCATAAATAGGAAGAGGCAACATCACACAGCAAACAACACGCGTGTGAGTACACACTACTACTACTACTACTACTACTACTACTACTACTACTACTACTACTACGAGGGAATAATGAACAAAGACCTTTAATCAGTGTTGGGTTCTGATGTTGATTTGACCTTTGAAATGTGGTCAATTCCCCAACCAATAATCTACAGCGCCCTGCGATGAGGTGGCTACTTGTCCAGGGTGTACCCCGCCTTCCGCCCGATTGTAGCTGAGATAGGCGCCAGCACCCCCCGCGACACCAAAAGGGAATAAGCGGTAGAAAAATGGATGGATGGATGTTTTTGCTGATGAAAGCAACAACCACTCAAATGAACTTCATAAATAGGAAAAGGCAACATCACACAGCAAACAACACGCGTGTGAGTACACACTTCTACTACTACTACTACTACTACTACTACTACTACTACTACTACTACTACTACTACGAGGGAATAATGAACAAAGACCTTTAATCAGTGTTGGGTTCTGATGTTGATTTGACCTTTGAAATGTGGTCATTTCCCCAACCAATAATCTACAGCGCCCTGCGATGAGGTGGCGACTTGTCCAGGGTGTACCCCGCCTTCCGCCCGATTGTAGCTGAGATAGGCGCCAGCCCCCTCCGCGACACCAAAAGGGAATAAGCGGTAGGAAATGGATGGATGGATGTTTTTGCTGATGAAAGCAACAACCACTCAAATGAACTTCATAGACAGGAAAAGGCAACATCACACAGCAAACAACACGCGTGTGAGTACACACTACTACTACTACTACTACTACTACTACTACTACTACTACTACTACTACTACTACTACGAGGGAATAATGAACAAAGACCTTTAATCAGTGTTGGGTTCTGATGTTGATTTGACCTTTGAAATGTGGTCAATTCCCCAACCAATAATCTACAGCGCCCTGCGATGAGGTGGCGACTTGTCCAGGGTGTACCCCGCCTTCCGCCCGATTGTAGCTGAGATAGGCGCCAGCCCCCTCCGCGACACCAAAAGGGAATAAGCGGTAGGAAATGGATGGATGGATGTTTTTGCTGATGAAAGCAACAACCACTCAAATGAACTTCATAGACAGGAAAAGGCAACATCACACAGCAAACAACACGCGTGTGAGTACACACTTCTACTACTACTACTACTACTACTACTACTACTACTACTACTACTACTACTACTACTACTACTACTACTACTACGAGGGAATAATGAACAAAGACCTTTAATCAGTGTTGGGTTCTGATGTTGATTTGACCTTTGAAATGTGGTCAATTCCCCAACCAATAATCTACAGCGCCCTGCGATGAGGTGGCTACTTGTCCAGGGTGTACCCCGCCTTCCGCCCGATTGTAGCTGAGATAGGCGCCAGCCCCCTCCGCGACACCAAAAGGGAATAAGCGGTAGAAAATGGATGGATGGATGTTTTTGCTGATGAAAGCAACAACCACTCAAATGAACTTCATAGATAGGAAAAGGCAACATCACACAGCAAACAACACACGTGTGAGTACACACTTCTACTACTACTACTACTACTACTACTACTACTACTACTACTACTACTACTACTACTACTACTACTACTACTACTACTACTACTACTACTACTACTACTACTACGAGGGAATAATGAACAAAGACCTTTAATCAGTGTTGGGTTCTGATGTTGATTTAACCTTTGAAATGTGGTCATTTCCCCAACCAATAATCTACAGCGCCCTGCGATGAGGTGGCGACTTGTCCAGGGTGTACCCCGCCTTCCGCCCGATTGTAGCTGATAGACGCCAGCACCCCCCGCGACACCAAAAGGGAATAAGCGGTAGAAAAATGGATGGATGGATGTTTTTGCTGATGAAAGCAACAACCACTCAAATGAACTTCATAAATAGGAAGAGGCAACATCACACAGCAAACAACACACGTGTGAGTACACACTACTACTACTACTACTACTACTACTACTACTACTACTACTCCTACTACTACTACTACTACTACTACTACTACTACTACTACTACTACTACTACTACTACTACTACTACTACTACTACTACTTCTACTACTACTACTACTACTACTACTACTACTACTACTACCACGAGGGAATAATCAACAAAGACCTTTAATCAGTGTTGGGTTCTGATGTTGATTTGACCTTTGAAATGTGGTCAATTCCCCAACCAATAATCTACAGCGCCCTGCGATGAGGTGGCTACTTGTCCAGGGTGTACCCCGCCTTCCGCCCGATTGTAGCTAAGATAGGCGCCAGCACCCTCCGCGACACCAAAAGGGAATAAGCGGTAGAAAATGGATGGATGGATGTTTTTGCTGATGAAAGCAACAACCACTCAAATGAATTTCATAGATAGGAAAAGGCAACATCACACAGCAAACAACACGCGTGTGAGTACACACTAGTACTACTACTACTACTACTACTACTACTACTACTACTACTACTACTACGAGGGAATAATCAACAAAGACCTTTAATCAGTGTTGGGTTCTGATGTTGATTTGACCTTTGAAATGTGGTCAATTCCCCAACCAATAATCTACAGCGCCCTGCGATGAGGTGGCTACTTGTCCAGGGTGTACCCCGCCTTCCGCCCGATTGTAGCTAAGATAGGCGCCAGCACCCTCCGCGACACCAAAAGGGAATAAGCGGTAGAAAATGGATGGATGGATGTTTTTGCTGATGAAAGCAACAACCACTCAAATGAATTTCATAGATAGGAAAAGGCAACATCACACAGCAAACAACACGCGTGTGAGTACACACTAGTACTACTACTACTACTACTACTACTACTACTACTACTACTACTACTACTACTACCACGAGGGAATAATGAACAACGACCTTTAATCAGTGTTGGGTTCTGATGTTGATTTGACCTTTGAAATGTGGTCATTTCCCCAACCAATAATGTACAGCGCCCTGCGATGAGGTGGCGACTTGTCCAGGGTGTACCCCGCCTTCCGCCCGATTGTAGCTGAGATAGGCGCCAGCCCCCTCCGCGACACCAAAAGGGAATAAGCGGTAGTAAATGGATGGATGGATGTTTTTGCTGATGAAAGCAACAACCACTCAAATGAACTTCATAGATAGGAAAAGGCAACATCACACAGCAAACTACACGCGTGTGAGTACACACTAGTACTACTACTACTACTACTACTACTACTACTACTACTACTACTACTACTACTACTACTACTACTACGAGGGAATAATGAACAAAGACCTTTAATCAGTGTTGGGTTCTGATGTTGATTTGACCTTTGAAATGTGGTCAATTCCCCAACCAATAATCTACAGCGCCCTGCGATGAGGTGGCGACTTATCCAGGGTGTACCCCGCCTTCCGCCCGATTGTAGCTGAGATAGGCGCCAGCCCCCTCCGCGACACCAAAAGGGAATAAGCGGTAGGAAATGGATGGATGGATGTTTTTGCTGATGAAAGCAACAACCACTCAAATGAACTTCATAGATAGGAAAAGGCAACATCACACAGCAAACAACACGCGTGTGAGTACACACTACTACTACTACTACTACTACTACTTCTACTACTACTACTACTACTACTACTACTACTACTACTACTACTACTACTACTACTACTACTACTACTACTACTATTACCACGAGGAAATAATGAACAACGACCTTTAATCAGTGTTGGGTTCTGATGTTGATTTGACCTTTGAAATGTGGTCATTTCCCCAACCAATAATCTACAGCGCCCTGCGATGAGGTGGCGACTTGTCCAGGGTGTACCCCGCCTTCCGCCCGATTGTAGCTGAGATAGGCGCCAGCACCCCCCCACGACCCCGAAAGGGAATAAGCGGTAGAAAAATGGATGGATGGATGTTTTTGCTGATGAAAGCAACAACCACTCAAATGAACTTCATAGACAGGAAAAGGCAACATCACACAGCAAACAACACGCGTGTGAGTACACACTACTACTACTACTACTACTACTACTACTACTACTACTACTACTACTACTACTACTACTACTACTACTACTACTACTACTACTACTACGAGGGAATAATGAACAAAGACCTTTAATCAGTGTTGGGTTCTGATGTTGATTTGACCTTTGAAATGTGGTCAATTCCCCAACCAATAATCTACAGCGCCCTGCGATGAGGTGGCGACTTGTCCAGGGTGTACCCCGCCTTCCGCCCGATTGTAGCTGAGATAGGCGCCAGCACCCTCCGCGACACCAAAAGGGAATAAGCGGTAGGAAATGGATGGATGGATGTTTTTGCTGATGAAAGCAACAACCACTCAAATGAACTTCATAGATAGGAAGAGGCAACATCACACAGCAAACAACACGCGTGTGAGTACACACTAGTACTACTGCTACTACTCCTACTACTACTTCTACTACTACTACTACTACTACTACTACTACTACTACTACTACTACTACTACTACTACTACTACTACTACTACTACTACTACTACTACTACTACTACGAGGGAATAATGAACAAAGACCTTTAATCAGTGTTGGGTTCTGATGTTGATTTGACCTTTGAAATGTGGTCATTTCCCCAACCAATAATCTACAGCGCCCTGCGATGAGGTGGCGACTTGTCCAGGGTGTACCCCGCCTTCCGCCCGATTGTAGCTGAGATAGGCGCCAGCCCCCTCCGCGACACCAAAAGGGAATAAGCGGTAAAAAATGGATGGATGGATGTTTTTGCTGATGAAAGCAACAACCACTCAAATGAACTTCATAGACAGGAAAAGGCAACATCACACAGCAAACAACACGCGTGTGAGTACACACTTCTACTACTACTACTACTACTACTACTACTACTACTACTACTACTACTACTACTACTACTACTACTACTACTACTACTACTACGAGGGAATAATGAACAACGACCTTTAATCAGTGTTGGGTTCTGATGTTGATTTGACCTTTGAAATGTGGTCAATTCCCCAACCAATAATCTACAGCGCCCTGCGATGAGGTGGCGACTTGTCCAGGGTGTACCCCGCCTTGCGCCCGATTGTAGCTGAGATAGGCGCCAGCCCCCTCCGCGACACCAAAAGGGAATAAGCGGTAAAAAATGGA
Source organism: Nerophis ophidion (assembly GCF_033978795.1). NCBI lineage: Eukaryota > Metazoa > Chordata > Actinopteri > Syngnathiformes > Syngnathidae > Nerophis > Nerophis ophidion. The sequence continues at coordinate 3,915,411 of NC_084623.1, read as the reverse complement.
TGGATGGATGTTTTTGCTGATGAAAGCAACAACCACTCAAATGAACTTCATAGACAGGAAAAGGCAACATCACACAGCAAACAACACGCGTGTGAGTACACACTTCTACTACTACTACTACTACTACTACTACTACTACTACTACTACTACTACTACTACTACTACTACTACTACTACTACTACTACTACTACTACTACTACGAGGGAATAATGAACAAAGACCTTTAATCAGTGTTGGGTTCTGATGTTGATTTGACCTTTGAAATGTGGTCATTTCCCCAACCAATAATCTACAGCGCCCTGCGATGAGGTGGCGACTTGTCCAGGGTGTACCCCGCCTTCCGCCCGATTGTAGCTGAGATAGGCGCCAGCCCCCTCCGCGACACCAAAAGGGAATAAGCGGTAGAAATGGATGGATGGATGTTTTTGCTGATGAAAGCAACAACCACTCAAATGAACTTCATAGATAGGAAGAGGCAACATCACACAGCAAACAACACGCGTGTGAGTACACACTACTACTACTACTACTACTACTACTACTACTACTACTACTACTACTACTACTACTACTACTACTACTACTACGAGGGAATAATGAACAAAGACCTTTAATCAGTGTTGGGTTCTGATGTTGATTTGACCTTTGAAATGTGGTCATTTCCCCAACCAATAATCTACAGCGCCCTGCGATGAGGTGGCGACTTGTCCAGGGTGTACCCCGCCTTCCGCCCGATTGTAGCTGAGATAGGCGCCAGCACCACCCCTCCGCGACACCAAAAGGGAATAAGCGGTAGAAAATGGATGGATGGATGTTTTTGCTGATGAAAGCAACAACCACTCAAATGAACTTCATAGACAGGAAAAGGCAACATCACACAGCAAACAACACGCGTGTGAGTACACACTAGTACTACTACTACTACTACTACTACTACTACTACTACTACTACTACTACTACTACTACTACTACTACGAGGGAATAATGAACAAAGACCTTTAATCAGTGTTGGGTTCTGATGTTGATTTGACCTTTGAAATGTGGTCAATTCCCCAACCAATAATCTACAGCGCCCTGCGATGAGGTGGCGACTTGTCCAGGGTGTACCCCGCCTTCCGCCCGATTGTAGCTGAGATAGGCGCCAGCCCCCTCCGCGACACCAAAAGGGAATAAGCGGTAGAAAATGGATGGATGGATGTTTTTGCTGATGAAAGCAACAACCACTCAAATGAACTTCATAGATAGGAAAAGGCAACATCACACAGCAAACAACACGCGTGTGAGTACACACTACTACTACTACTACTACTACTACTACTACTACTACTACTACTACTACTACGAGGGAATAATGAACAAAGACCTTTAATCAGTGTTGGGTTCTGATGTTGATTTGACCTTTGAAATGTGGTCAATTCCCCAACCAATAATCTACAGCGCCCTGCGATGAGGTGGCGACTTGTCCAGGGTGTACCCCGCCTTCCGCCCGATTGTAGCTGAGATAGGCGCCAGCCCCCTCCGCGACACCAAAAGGGAATAAGCGGTAGGAAATGGATGGATGGATGTTTTTGCTGATGAAAGCAACAACCACTCAAATGAACTTCATAGATAGGAAAAGGCAACATCACACAGCAAACAACACGCGTGTGAGTACACACTAGTACTACTACTACTACTACTACTACTACTACTACTACTACTACGAGGGAATAATGAACAAAGACCTTTAATCAGTGTTGGGTTCTGATGTTGATTTGACCTTTGAAATGTGGTCAATTCCCCAACCAATAATCTACAGCGCCATGCGATGAGGTGGCGACTTGTCCAGGGTGTACCCCGCCTTCCGCCCGATTGTAGCTGAGATAGGCGCCAGCACCCCCCGCGACCCCGAAAGGGAATAAGCGGTAGGAAATGGATGGATGGATAATCTACAGCAGTGGTCTCCAACCTTTTTGTAGCTGCCGACCCGTCAACGTTTGATCATTTTTCCGGCGGCCTGGCGGGGGTGGGATTCTTTTTTTTTTTTGTAGTGAAAAAGGGAGGTTTTTTTGCACTAATTGTAACTGTATCTTGTGTTTTTGTGTTAATTTAATAAAAAAAAAAAATATATATATATATATATATTTAAAAATAATAATGAAATATTCTTCTGCGGCCCGGTACTGATCTACAACACAAATACAACGTTGAAACAACATGCTTTTTGACGACGTTTAATCGATGTTGGGTTCAGATACTAATTTGACCTTTGACTTTTGGTCCAAACAATATTCTACAACACAAAATACAACGTTGAAACGACATACCGTATTTTCCGGACTATAAGGCGCATTTCAAATCTTTTTTTTTCTCAAAACTCGACAGTGCGCCTTATGTAAGCAATACATTTGGTTGAGCTTACCCACCTCGAAGCAATTTTATTTGGCGCATGGTGAAATGATAAGTGTGACCAGTAGATAGTAGTCAAACATAAGTGTCAGGTTCAAACACTGATGGCATGTATTAAACAGACAAGAAGCAAGGAATTAAACAGAGACAGGATTAAATCTGGCTCAATGAGGAAAAAGGTCCGGGCTGTACTCTTAGTACAGTCTTCCACCACGCTCTGACGTAAGATCACATGCCTCCTCTTTTATTTTGACTTTCCTTGATTACATGTCAACAGCTGTTTCTAAAGGGAGGGGGGTCGTAAACAGCCGTCTCCCTTGGTCACAAAACAGTCCAAAGAAAAGATGCCTGGTGCTTGCATCAGGTCCTGCTTCCCTTCTGTTTTGTAGATCCGGGGTCAAGACAAGATCTTCCTGTGGATTACGATACATCAAAGAAACCGACACCTTCACGTGAATTTGACCATTTGGTTATTTTCTGAACCAAAATTCTACAACCTAAATACAAGATTGAAAGACCACGCTTCTTAACGTTTAATCAATGTTGGGTTCTGTCATTGATTGATCATTGAAATTTGGTAATTTCCCAAGCAATATTCCACAACACGAACACAACATTGAAACAACATGCTTTTTGTCGACATTTATTTATAATCAGGTTGTGACGTTGATCTGACCATTGAATTTTGGTCATTTCTCAACCAATATTCTACAACACAAAATGTTTCTACAACACATGTTGTTTCAACAAAGTTGAAATAAAATGCTTTCTGGCGATGTTTAATCAATGTTGGCTTCCGACGTCGATTCGACCATTAAAATTTGGTCATTTTCGCAACTCAAATAAATCATTGAAACAATATGTTTTTTGTCGACGTTTAATCAATGTTGGGTTCTGACGTCGATCTGACCACGTTTAATCAACGTTTTTTGTTGCATTTGAGTCGAGGGGGCGGAGTCTCAGCCTTGCCTTACTCTGTACCTTTCGCTTGGCCCCCGCCCTATGTCAGGTTGAGTTGTTGACGAACCCCAAGATGCAGAGACGGTGGCAGGCATTGAATAAGAAAACATAATTTAATGTCCAAAAATATGAAAATGGAAGGCAAAACAGAAACCAGAAAAACAGGAGACAGGTAGCAGGAACAGGAATCGAACCAAGGAACAGCTCACAAGCGACGAGGAACCAGGGAGAACCGGAGACAGAAAGCAGTCCACGGCATAAGACAACGACCAGTCATAATGACAATAATCCAGCTCTGACTGGAGGACAAAGCAGGTTTAAATAGGAGCGGGCTGATTGACACCAGGTGTGTCCAGGGGAAACAGCAGGAAATTACCAAAATGAAAAAAAAATCTGACAGGAAACAAAGACAAAAACAAAACAAAACAGACATCCAGTGGACACGTTTAGAACAGCGTCTTCTTTCATTAAAAACTGCAGCTCATTTTCCCCTACCTGGCGATACCTGCTGGCGGCCGTGACCCGCGTGTTCGACGCCGCTGATCCGGCGAACTTTCTTTATGGGTGCAAGTTGCAAAATATTTGTTTGCTATATGAAAGGCGGTGAATAATTCAGCAGTGACTTAATAATGCAGAGAAGCGAGGGCGAGACCGAAGAGGCGCTATCTGTGCCCGCCTGCAGCTCCAGAACACGCCATATGTATCGGCCTGATTGTTTCTAATTGGCAGGCAAAGCTTCCCTTCCTCGTCCTCGCAGCTCGACGCCGCACTTCCTTCTGTGTTTGCATCATCCTGTGTATTCTTTGCATCAAGTAATATCCTGCTTTCCTCTTTTCATGAACCAGAAGTTGCCACGGTGCCGAAACAATAAACATAAGTCTTTGATGCACTAATGATCTTCAAGCAGGTCTGCTTGACGTCTCGGATCCAAAGAAAGAAAACAACAATGGCTGCACGTGCGTCTCATGCACCTTATGCACATTTGCTCCTTTTTAGGGCTGATCAGTTTGGGTGAGTCACCACGTCTCAGACTTGAGATAGCATAAAGCAGGGGTGCCCACACTTTTTCTGCAGGCGAGCTACTTTTCAATTGACCAACTCGAGGGGATCTACCTCATTTATATTTATTTATTTATGAAAGAGACATTTTTGTAAACAAGTTAAATGTGTTTAATGATAACACAAGCATGTGTAACACATATAGATGTCTTTCTTTCACAAAGACAAGAATATAAGTTGGTGTATTACCTGATTCTGATGGATTATTTATAAAAACATTTGATTTAAAACTACCAGATCTCATCCAACTCAAGACTGCCCAAATGATTTATAAAGCAAGTAAACATTTACTTCCAGCAGGGTTACAGAGAAGATTTTTACAAAGAGAAGGGAATTATAATCTAAGAGGAGAACTACTTTTTAAGATCCAATATTGTAGAACAACGCAGAAACGAATGTGTATAACAATAGCAGGGGTTAAAATATGGAACTGTTTAAAGGATGAAATAAAACACAGCACCAACATAAACCAGTTTAAAAAGCTTTTTAAATCATTTATCATTAGTAAATATAAGAAAGAAGAGCAAACATTGTTTTAGAAAGACAATAATATATAATATGTATATAAATACAATTTATGATTTCATAATTATACATATAGGTTATATTAAAATGTATATATTACCACTTTATATGGAATTTAAATGAATTGTGTATATATAATATATATATATATATATATATATATATATATATATATATATATATGTGTGTGTATATATATATATATAAGTGTACAAATGTATATGTTTGATTTAAATGTTAAACTGTGTATATGAGACGTGTGCTACATATATGTTGCATGTATATTGTTTAAAAAAAAAAAAAGTAATATAAGTGAAGCATGTTTTAGATTTTATATATTTTGAACCTTGTTCTTGTTGTGATGGGGTAGGTTTATATAAGCGTTGCTTCGACCTACACCCTTTTGGCTCAATCATTGCACAAATGAGTGTTTTTTTTTGTTTTTTTTTGTTTTTTTCTTTTCTTGTTGTTGTTCTTTGTTTTATGTGAAGATTGCCAAAATAAAATACATTGATTGATTGATTGATTCTGATGACTTGCATTGATTGGAATCAGACAGTAATGATGATAACGCCCACATTTTCAAATGGAGGAGAAAAAAAGTTGTCCTTTCTGTACAATACCACATGAAAGTGGTTGGTTTTTGGCATCTAATTCATCCAGCTTCCATACACTTTACAAGAAAAACATTGGCGGCAAATTCCGTAGCTTGCTTGATTGACATTCACGGCACCCGAGGGTCTTGTGAGATGACGCTGGCTGCTGCCAGTTCATTATTATGAAAAAATGACAGAGAGGAAGGCGAGAAACACTTTTTATTTCAACAGACTTTCCCGCCGTCAAAACTCTAAAGGCCGACTGCACATTTCCTATCTTCACAATAAAAGCCCTGCTTCATGCTGCCTGCGCTAACAAAATAAGAGTCTCGGAAAGCTGGCGTGCACAAGTGATGTGCACGCCAGCTTTCTGAGGGATCGCTTGTGCACGCCAGTTTTCCGAGACTCTGTATTTAGTTAGCGCAGGCAGCATGAAGCAGGGCTTTTATTGTGAAGATAGGAAATGTGCAGTCGGCCTTTAGAGTTTTGACGGAAGGTACGGCGCGAGAGTCTGTTGAAATAAAAAGTGTTTCTGGCCTTCCTCTCGGTCATATTTTCATAATAATGATCTTGCAGCAGCCAGCGTCATCTCACAAGACCCTCCGGTACCGTGAATGTCATTTAAGTGACGTCTTGGTGAAGATTGATGATCACTCATTTTTAGGTCTATTTTTTTTTAAAAGCCTGGCTGGAGATCGACTGACACACCCCCCGCGGTCGACTGGTAGCTCGCGATCGACGTAATGGGCACCCCTGGCATGGAGCTATCTCGGGAGCTCTGCAGGCTCTGACGGGAGAAGGTGACGGAAAACGACGCGGCGCGAAAAAAACGGCAGGGAAAATCGAGTGGGTTTTATTTGTGTCGTGCTAAGCCGCGGGGCTGGAATCATCCCGCATCCGTCACGGAGGCTGCGAGCGGGGTCAAACTCAGTGCCGTGGCGAATAGCTTCCGTTATCGCCCGCCGCTTTCGAATTTGCCGCACCGCCTTTTGTCGAAAGGGCGGCGCGGAAAAAAAAACAAGGTCTGGAGGACGACCAAAAATAGAGATGGCCAATTAGAGGCCGTCCCGGAACCTTTTGATGAAATTTGGCGGCGAAAAAGGGGGGGGAGGGATTGCGTAACCGCCGACAAAATGTGCAGACGGCGTATGCGAGGCTTGTCCTATTTAGCATCAATGAGTCCTGGGTCAATGTTCTGCTGCTGGGAGGAAGATAAAGGATGTATACGTAAACAAAGTCTTGTCTGCTTATGTCATCCACCTTGCAAACAAACATCCACTGCTGATACAAGCCTCCTTTTGCTCTTCTTCTGCACCCAATGTGACACTTTTGTAGTCACAACTGGGGCCGCTCGAAACATGAATATACAGTCCTGGTCAAAAGTTTACGTACATCATGTCATGGCTGTCTTGAGTTTCCAATCATTTCTAGTGAAGTGAATTATATTTATATAGCGCTTTTCTCGAGTGACTCAAAGCGCTTTACATAGTGACACCCAATATCTAAGTTACATTTAAAGCAGTGTGGGTGGCACTGGGAGCAGGTGGGTAAAGTGTCTTGCCCAAGGACACAACAGCAATAACTAGGATGGCACAAGCGGGCATCGAACCTGCAACCCTCAAGTTGCTGGCACGGCCACTCTACCAACCGAGCTGTGCCGCCCCAACTCTTATTGTTTGTGTTGTAGTGATTGGAGCACATACCATATGTCCTTAAATTGCCGCCAGGTATATAGTATGCACCTGCCTAGAATAACTGCAGGGTCAAACTCGTTCCGCAAAATAATTAGCGCATGCTTAGCATTACCGCCGGCTCAGGATTAACGCCGGGTCAAACTTGTTTCGCAAAATATTATTTTTATTAGCGCATGTCTAGAATTTCCACCGGGTCAAACTCGTCACGTCACGAGTGACACTTCACCTGTCATCATTTTCAAAATGGAGGAGGCTGATTTCAATCATTTGAAATCGCATAAAGGGAAGAAGATTAAGAGCTATTCAGTAGGATTTAAGGTCCAAGCTATTGAATATGCTGAAAAGAACAGTAAGGGGCTATGTTTTATTACTATACCGTAGCTGCGTGTGTCAAATATGAGTCATTAAATGACTCCCGCCTCCTGGTGGTAGAGGGCGCTACTGATCTTTCTTGCGACTACTCGGCTGCAGAAGAAGTGACAACAAGCAGCAAGAGTGAGCAGCGATCCTTTATTTTTTCCTCTCGCTTGCACTTTTAACATGGAGGATTACATATCTAAAATAAAACAGTTTTCTAAACTGGACTTTCAATGGAAGCAGAAGGTAATAAAGGAAGATCTCCATTGAGACAGAGAGACTTTTAAAATTGAAGAAAGATAAGGAAGACTTTTATAAACCAGTTATGGATGCTTTTGATCAGAAGGAGCTGCGCATGGACTTCATTTATAAGTAAAGGTAAGACCATAATAACGTTTTTTTTATTGAATGTGCTTTTCATGATGGTATCCTTACATCACACTCAAATTTATAAGCGCAGGCCGAAAATTAACCGCATGCCTTTGGTAAGCACCAGAGTGAGAAGAGGTTTTAAATTAATCAGCACCCCGGCGGCAACTCAAGGAAATACGGTACTTGTTGCTCACAAAAAAAATTCATGAAGTTTGCTTCTTTTATGAATTGATTATGGCTCTACTGAAAATGTGAGCAAATCGAAAGTATACATACAGCAATGTTAATATTTGCTTACATGTCCCTTGGCAAGTTTCACTGCAATAAGGCGCTTTTGGTAGTCATCCACAAGCTTCTGCTTCAATGTTTGACCACAAAATTGGTGCAGTTTAGCTAAATGTGTTGCTCCTCTGACATTGACTTGTTTCTTCAGCATTGTCCACACACTTATAAAGGATAAATGGGTTGTACTTGTATAGCGCTTTTCTACCTTCAAGGTACTCAAAGCACTTTGACACTACTTCCACATTCACCCATTCACACACACATTCACACACTGATGGAGGGAGCTGCCATGCAAGCCGCTAACCAGCACCCATCAGGAGCAAGGGTGAAGTGTCTTAAGTCTGGACTTTGAGAAGGCAATTCTAAAACCTTCATTCTAGCCTGATTTAGCCATTCCTTTACTACTTTTGAGGTGTGTTTGGGGTCGTTGTCCTGTTTGTGTCAAAATGTGGACTTTGAGGCAGTTTACTACGTGGATTGTTTTCCCGAGATTCACCAGAACTGGACCAGACATGGCGTGAGGGTAAATACATGATTTAATTCTTACTATTAAAAGGTGCAAATAAAAGGCGCGCACAAGGTGGAGACACAAACTTGGCTAGGAGCAAAATTAACACTAAGACATAAACTATGGGCATGAAACAAACAAATACTTACTGTGCCACGAATAAACAAAAACTTACTTGGCCAAGCATGGAACGATTATGGAACTATAGCATGGAAAGAGCATAAACAGAGTGATGAACTATGGCATGGAATGAGCATAAACAGAGCGATGAACTATGGCATGGAATGAGCATAAACAGAGCGATGAACCATGGCATAGAATGAGCATAAACAGAGTGATGAACTATGGCATGGAATGAGCATAGACAGAGCGATGAACTATGGCATGGAATGAGCATAAACAGTGCGATGAACTATGGCATGGAATGAGCATAAACAGTGCGATGAACTATGGCATGGAATGAGCATAAACAGAGTGATGAACTATGGCATGGAACGATCATAAACAGAGCGATGAACTATGGCATGGAATGAGCATAAACAGAGCGATGAACTATGGCATGGAATGAGCATAAACAGTGCGATGAACTATGGCATAGAATGAGCATAAACAGAGTGATGAACTATGGCATAGAATGAGCATAAACAGAGTGATGAACTATGGCATGGAACGATCATAAACAGAGTGATGAACTATGGCATGGAACGATCATAAACAGAGTGATGAACTATGGCATGGAAAGATCATAAACAGAGTGATGAACTATGGCATGGAACGAGCATAAACAGAGTGATGACGCCAGGACCACCAACTGAAAAAGCAGGCTTAAATAATAATGACATGATTGAAACAGGTGCGTGAGTCACATGAATGAGGCAGGTGATACTAATGGGTCGTCATGGTGACAAAACAAACAAGGATGCGTAAAACAAACAAGGATGCGTAAAACAAACACAATCACAAAACATGACAATTGGAACAGGACATCTTACATCTTAAAACTATCATCTACCATCTTAAAACTCATTTGTATACCCTAGCCTTTAAATAGACCCCCCTTTTTAGACCATTTGATCTGCCGTTTATTTTATTTTCTCCTCTGCCCCCCTCTCCCTCGTGGAGGGGGGTGGGGGGGGGACAGGTCCGGTGGCCATGGATGAAGTGCTGGCAGTCCAGAGTTGGGACCCAGGATGGACCGCTTGCCTTTGCATCGGTTGGGGACATCTCTGGGCTGCTGACCCAACTCCGACTGGGATGGTCTCCTGCTGGCTCCACTATGGACTGGACTCTCACTATTATGTTAGATCCACTATGGACTGGACTCTCACTATCGTGTTACACAATATTATGCTAGACCCACTCGACATCCATTGCATCCGGTCCCCCCTAGAGGGGGTGGGGGGGTACACACACGCCCCAAGACTTTAGTTCCTACTTCCTAGAAAACCTGACTGAAAATTGTCTGTTGGGACCGCTGAATAAATGCGATGAGCATTCCCAATAAGCCCGTAGTCCGGGGCCATCGGCAGCCAAAGCCATGAAAGGAGAACTCGGAGAGAGAAGGAGACTCCGGCAATTAAAGGCTTTAGTCCATAGGGCAGGGCCCCTCCTGCCCCAGAATGGGTTGCAGAGTCTGGGGATTCTTTGGAGTCTTCCCTCATTCTCACTGCATAAGCGGTATGGGGGCAGCGGGGGTCTGGCGAGTCAGGGAGGGGGTGGAGGCCTTTGAGAGCTCGGTGGAGCCTGCCTAATCAGACCGGACACTTCCTGCTTATTATAGAACCCAGCTCGGATTATCAAACCGGAATCAAACTGCCAGCTGAGAGCCCTTTAGAAAACGTCTCTCTCTTCAATTAATAAAGTTAGGAAGGCACGGAAGCGGATCAAATGACACCGGCGGGCATGCACACTGCGACCGTGGCCCGGGGCCGCCTCAAAATTCAACATGCCTGGAAAAACGGGCAAAAAATAAGACCACCTGAAATGGCAGTTTTACTACCGTGGGGACTCTCGGAGGTCAGCAATTGGCGAGGTTCAGTTATCGTGTGAGTATTCCAACATAGAAGATGCTGCACCAACATTGGAAATGTTTTGAAGTACATGAGGTTACCCATATTGATGATGTGGTCCTGATGGCTTCATCTGACCGGGATCTTCAGCTCTCACTGGATCGGTTCGCAGCCGAGTGTGAAGCGACCGGAATGAGAATCAGCACCTCCAAGTCCGAGTCCATGGTTCTCGCCCGGAAAAGGGTGGAGTGCCATCTCCGGGTTGGGGAGGAGACCCTGCCCCAAGTGGAGGAGTTCAAGTACCTAGGAGTCTTGTTCACGAGTGAGGGAAGAGTGGATGGTGAGATGGACAGGCGGATCGGTGCGGCGTCTTCAGTAATGCGGACGTTGTACCGGTCCGTTGTGGTGAAGAAGGAGCTGAGCCGGAAGGCAAAGCTCTCAATTTACCGGTCGATCTACGTTCCCATCCTCACCTATGGTCATGAGCTTTGGGTCATGACCGAAAGGATAAGATCACGGGTACAAGCGGCCGAAATGAGTTTCCTCCGCCGTGTGGCGGGTCTCTCCCTTAGAGATAGGGTGAGAAGCTCTGCCATCCGGGAGGAACTCAAAGTAAAGCCGCTGCTCCTCCACATGGAGAGGAGCCAGATGAGGTGGTTCGGGCATCTGGTCAGGATGCCACCCGAACGCCTCCCTAGGGAGGTGTTTAGGGCACGTCCAACCGGTAGGAGGCCACGGGGAAGACCCAGGACACGTTGGGAAGACTATGTCTCCCGGCTGGCCTGGGAACGCCTCGGGATCCCCCGGGAAGAGCTAGACGAAGTGGCTGGGGAGAGGGAAGTCTGGGCTTCCCTGCTTAGGCTGTTGCCCCCGCGACCCGACCTCGGATAAGCGGAAGATGATGGATGGATATATGGATGGATGGATGGAGGTTACCCAGAATTCCCGGTTTTCTGGGACATTGAAAAGGAAGGGGACATTTTTCGAAGCCTGCACAATTCTCACATTTTTTACCCAATTCCAACCGTTCCACCATCCACACACTCGACTCACCTCGGACAAGCAATCTACCAAGTCTAAGCAAATTCCAGGAATACCCAGAATTCTCTATTTGCCAAAGCCCTACTTTTACTTTTTCCTGGAAAGTTTTCACAGTGCACATTTCTCAACCATTTTTGACCATTGCACCTTCAAAACATTCCTCTTAGTTGGGACAACAATTTTTTAAAACTTTTTTGTTTCACGGTTCTCCCTAAATTCCAGGAATTCCGAAATACCCATTCTCAAATCAAACTGTTACTACGTCGACGGGAAATTCCAATTCAGATGAATTGGACACATCCATAGTTCTACAAAGCATGTTTTCCATTTCTCAAAGTTCCAGATTTTCCCGGAATCGTTTCCAAATTGACAATGACCTGGCAATATACAATCTACTACATATTCCACATATCTCAACCGATTCGAACCTTACCAACATCCACACACTCCCCTCACCTTGGACAATCAAGCTATCAAGTTCAAACAAATTCCAGGAATACCCAGAATTCTCGGTTTTCCAAAGCCCTATTTTTACTTTTTCCTGGAAAGTTTTCACAGTGCACATTTCTCAACCATTTTTGACCATTCCACCTTCAAAACATTCCTCTTAGTTGGGACAACATTTTTTATTCTATTTTTTTGTTACACCGTTTTCCCAAAATTCCAGGAATTCCGAAATACCCATTCTCAATTCAACCTGTTACCACGTCGACATTTTTCCACCGATTCCAAAAGTTCCAACGCCAACCCATTTATACCATGCTGGTATCAACATTTTCAAAAATATTTAACCAAAATTCCAAAATTTCCAGGAAATTCCAATTCAAATTAATTGGACACATCCATAGTTCTACAATTGTCAGGCTTGGACTTGGTCTTGGTTTGTTTTCCCGAGGTGCAAAGTGAATGGAGTGGAAACGGCGTGAAGGTAAAGACATCTTTATTTTAACACTAAAACTAAAAACAGGAACCAACAAAAAGCGCGCACAATGGCGGTACAAAAAACTGGGCTATGAAACAAAAGACTAGCACAAAGGCTATAAACTACAAACATGAAACGAAAACACTTGCGCAGAGGCATGAATAACAAAAACTTACGTGGACAAAATGGACAGCATGGCAAGGCATGAAGCAGATAATCGAGGGCGTGAATGAGGTGGGAACTAATGCGTCGGCATGGAAACAAACAAAACCAGGAAGTGAAAAACGTGACTGAATGTCCAAAAACTAAAGATAGCATGACCAAAACCAAAACATAACTTACAGGCGTGACAACAATGCCCAAAATGTTCTAAATTTTGCACCATTTTTAAACCAGATTTCGACCTTTCAACCCTCCACTCACATTACTTTTCCAATACATCAAACACAAAACATGTTTTCCATTTCTCAAAATTCCAGATTTTCCCGTAATCGTCTCCAAATTGACAATGACCTGGCAATATACAATCTACTACATATCCCACATTTCTCAACCGATTCGAACCGTTCCACTATCCACACACTCCTCTCACCTTGGACAATCAAGCTAGCAAGTTAAAAAAAAATTCCAGGAATACCCAGAATTCTCGGTTTTCCAAAGCCCTATTTTTACTTTTTCCTGGAAAGTTTTCACAGTGCACATTTCTCAACCATTTTTGACCATTCCACCTTCAAAACATTCCTCTTAGTTGGGACAACAATTTTTATTCTATTTTTTTGTCACACCATTTTCCCAAAATTCCAGGAATTCCGAAATCCCCATTCTCAATTCAACCTGTTACCACGTCGACATTTTTCCACCGATTCCAAAATTCCAACGCCAACCCATTTATACCATGCTGGTATCAACATTTTCAAAAATATTTACCCAAAATTCCCAGATTTCCAGGAAATTTGACCTGGCAATATACAATCTACTACATATCCCACATTTCTCAACCGATTCGAACCGTTCCACTATCCACACACTCCTCTCACCTTGGACAATCAAGCTATCAAGTTCAAACAAATTCCAGGAATACCCAGAATTCTCGGTTTTCCAAAGCCCTATTTTTACTTTTTCCTGGAAAGTTTTCACAGTGCACATTTCTCAACCATTTTTGACCATTCCACCTTCAAAACATTCCTCTTAGATGGGACAACATTTTTTATTCTATTTTTTTGTTACACCGTTTTCCCAATATTCCAGGAATTCCGAAATCCCCATTCTCAATTCAACCTGTTACCACGTCGACATTTTTCCACCCATTCCAAAAATTCCAACGCCAACCCATTTATACCACGCTGGTATCAACATTTTCAAAAATATTTACCCAAAATTCCCAAATTTCCAGGAAATTCCAATTCAACTGAATTGGACATATCCATAGTTCTACAATTGTCAGGCTTGGACTTGGTCTTGGTTTGTTTTCCCGAGGTGCAAAGCGAATGGAGTGGAAACGGCGTGAAGGTAAAGACATCTTTATTTTAACACTAAAACTAAAAACAGGAACCAACAAAAAGGGCGCACAATGGCGGTACAAAAAACTGGGCTATGAAACAAAAGACTAGCACAAAGGCTATAAACTACAAACATGAAACAAAAACACTTGCGCAGTGGCATGAATAACAAAAACTTACGTGGACAAAATGGACAGCATGGCAAGGCATGAAGCAGATAATCGAGGGCGTAAATGAGGTGGGAACTAATGCGTTGGCATGGAAACAAACAAAACTAGGAAGTGAAAAACGTGACTGGACGTCCAAAAACTAAACATAGCATGACCAAAACCAAAACATAACTTACAGGCATGACAACAATGCCCAAAATGTTCTAAATTTTGCGCCATTTTTAAACCAGATTTCGACCTTTCAACCATCCACTCACACTACTTTTCCAATATATCAAACACAAAACATGTTTTCCATTTCTCAAAATTCCAGATTTTCCCGGAATCGTCTCCAAATTGACAATGACCGGGCAATATAAAATCTACTACATATCCCACATTTCTCAACCGATTCGAACCGTTCCAACATCCACACACTCCTCTCACCTTGGACAATCAAGCTACCAAGTTCAAACAAATTCCAGGAATACCCAGAATTCTCGGTTTTCCAAAGCCCTATTTTTACTTTTTCCTGGAAAGTTTTCACAGAGCACATTTCTCAACCATTTTTGACCATTCCACCTTCAAAACATTCCTCTTAGTTGGGTCAACAATTTTTTATTTTTTTTTGTCACACCGTTTTCCCAAAATGTCATGAATTACGAAATCCCCATTCTCAATTCAACCTGTTACCACGTCGTCATTTTTCCACCGATTCAAAAAATTCCAACGCCAACCCATTTATACCATGCTGGTATCAACATTTTCTGAAATATTCACCCGAAATTCCCACATTTCCAGGAAATTCCAATTCAAATGAATTGGACATATCCATAGTTCTACAATGCCCCAAAAAATTTAAATTTTGCGCCATTTTTAAACCAGATTTCGACCTTTCAACCATCCACTCACACTACTTTTCCAATATATCAAACACAAAACATGTTTTCCATTTCCCAAAATTCCAGATTTTCCCGGAATCGTTTCCAAATTGACAATGACCTGGCAATATACAATCTACTACATATCCCACATTTCTCAACCGATTCGAACCGTTCCAACATCCACACACTCCTCTCACCTTGGACAATCAAGCTATCAAGTTCAAACAAATTCCAGGAATACCCAGAATTCTCGGTTTTCCAAAGCCCTATTTTTACTTTTTCCTGGAAAGTTTTCACAGTGCACATTTCTCAACCATTTTTGACCATTCCACCTTCAAAACATTCCTCTTAGTTGGGACAACATTTTTTATTCTATTTTTTTGTTACACCGTTTTCCCAAAATTCCAGGAATTCCGAAATACCCATTCTCAATTCAACCTGTTACCACGTCGACATTTTTCCACCGATTCCAAAAATTCTAACGCCAACCCATTTATACCATGCTGGTATCAACATTTTCAAAAATATTTACCCAAAATTCACAAATTTCCAGGAAATTCCAATTCAACTGAATTGGACATATCCATAGTTCTACAATTGTCAGGCTTGGACTTGGTCTTAGTTTGTTTTCCCGAGGTGCAAAGCGAATGGAGTGGAAACGGCGTGAAGGTAAAGACATCTTTATTTTAACACTAAAACTAAAAACAGGAACCAACAAAAAGCGCGCACAATGGCGGTACAAAAAACTGGGCTATGAAACAAAAGACTAGCACAAAGGCTATAAACTACAAACATGAAACAAAAACACTTGCGCAGTGGCATGAATAACAAAAACTTACGTGGACAAAATGGACAGCATGGCAAGGCATGAAGCAGATAATCGAGGGCGTGAATGAGGTGGGAACTAATGCGTCGGCATGGAAACAAACAAAACCAGGAAGTGAAAAACGTGACTGAATGTCCAAAAACTAAAGATAGCATGACCAAAACCAAAACATAACTTACAGGCGTGACAACAATGCCCAAAATGTTCTAAATTTTGCACCATTTTTAAACCAGATTTCGACCTTTCAACCATCCACTCACACTACTTTTCCAATATATCAAACACAAAACATGTTTTCCGTTTCTCAAAATTCCAGATTTTCCCGGAATCGTCTCCAAATTGATATCCTACATTTCTCAACCGATTCGAACGGTTCCAACATCCACACACTCGGCTCACCTTGGACATTTCAGTTCCACTCACAGGCATCGGCGGTCCTGTGGCGTGCACACATAGGGCATTCACACTTTCTCACCATAGAAGACACCTTTACGAAATGGTTCGTTTGGTATTAAAATGTTCATGCCAACAATCAGTGGGAGTTGAATTTAATCAGCCATGCACACAAACGAGCTCCTAACGTCCTCCATGGCTCTCGGAGGTGTCTGTGGGATTCCACACACCTTGTGTTAGTCTGTCAACCTGCACCTGGAGTAGCTGCACCATCTGTGCCTGACAACCCCATCTGTGGTGTTCACAGAGGTCCAAACCATATGCTCGGTCACTGTATTCTTCTCTCTTTTCCTCCACAGTACTTTGCTCAACCGGAACAGATTGTTAGTCGATTGGTTTGCTTGGGTTATTTTGTGCATCGGCCAAGTTTTTGGTCTTTGCAGTCCACTGGCAGACGGGTATTTTTATCCAGATGATGCAACCATAGAAGTCTACCCAGTGACAACTTTGCAGATATCTATGAACCATGACCACACAACGTATTTAAATGTGCATGTGAACAACATTTCCTTTCGCTCGGGTTCCATGGACCACTCAGGAAGGACATGATCGCTTGAGCAGGTTTGACTTCTTTATTTTGCAATAAAGTTTGGCTGCAATTCGGATCACTTTTCAGCTCCTTCCTCCAGTGCTTGTTTCCGGTCTGCTTTTCAGCCTCCGTCGTCGTCGTCTGCTGTTTGTTTCTCCTTCTGCCCCGATCTCTCCTCCTTCTCCCCTTTTATGCAGCGTAAGGAGAAATATTAATTGTTTCCCAGTGTGTGAGCCACGCACCTGATCTCGCTCGTAGCGTCGCTCCCGGCACGCCCTGCCTCTCCGCTCAGCCGCATTGACCGACTCCTTGCCGCCATCTTGGGCAGGGCTCCAGCGTGCCCTGCCCCGCTGCTCATTCGCAGGCTGCGCCTCTCCACAGTACACTATGAAAAATGACCGTTAAAAACTACGGCAAGCAATTGTTAAATGGCAGCAGTAAAACAGCAAAAAAAAAACAGTTGATCACAGTAGTGAATGCAGCAGATTCCTGCAAACCAAGTACCACCTACTCAGTGGCCTAGTGTTAAGAGTGTCCGCCCGGAGATCGATAGGTTGTGAGTTCAGACCAAAGACTATAAAAATGGGAGCCATGACTTCCCTGCTTGGCATTCAGTATCAAGTGTTGGAATTGGGGGTTAAATCACCAAAAATGATTCCCGGGCGTGGCCAGCGCTGCTGCCCACTGCTCCCCTCACCTCCCAGGGGGCGAACAAGGCGACTGGTCGAATGCAGAGGACACATTTCCCCACACCTAGTGTGTGTGTGACAATCATTGGTACTTTAACTTTAACCAAGAAACAGTACATAACCTAAATGACTATGGTTATCGTACGTAGAAGACACAGGACTTGACTGTGAAAATAATGAACAATTATACAACACATTTTTTGAGCAATGACACTTAAAAACAAATCTCACTAAAATAATTGGGGATCCCAAAGTGTCCTACTCATTAAAGTGTTAAAAAATAAAGTATACGTTTTTTTTACTGTTTACTTTTAGCACAATAATTTTGAGATCAACTTCAAATATATATATATATATATATATATATATATATATATATATATATATATATAGTTGTTTATGTTTTTTGTTTGTTTTTTTGTTTTATTTTAGGATGCGGTATAGCTCGGTTGGTAGAGTGGCCGTGCCAGCAACTTGAGGGTTGCAGGTTCGATTCCCGCTTCCGCCATCCTAGTCACTGCCGTTGTGTCCTTGGGCAAGACACTTTACCCACCTGCTCCCAGTGCCACCCACACTGCTTTAAATGTAACTTAGATTTTGGGTTTCACTATGTAAAAAGCGCTTTGAGTCACTAGAGAAAAGCGCTATATAAATATAATTCACAATTCACTTCACCTTCTTTTAAAAAAACAGCTCAGTTTTTTATATGGTAAAACACAAAATATGCAACATTGTCCCCCCAAAAATATCTGAAAGTGGAATATTTAATGTGATGTAATTGAAGCCTTGAATAAGTCAATAATTCAAAATGATTCATTATTATCTTTTAAAGAAAGAAACAGCCTGCATGGCAGCTTTTTGTTATTAAAGCATTGCAACATTTTCTTGTCACATTTCACGGCGTGGCGAAGTTGGGAGAGTGGCCGTGCAAGCAAACCTGAGGGTTCCTGGTTCAATCCCCACCTTGTTGCGATCTGCTGCTCAGATCTCCACATGTTTGTTTTTTCATTCTCAGTCTGACCCGTTTATTTCCTGTTTTTGTCCATCACTATGGTTACACATCAGTCCACCTGTTAGTCTCGCCCCGCACACCTGCTACTAATTTTCACCCTTCCTATTTAAGCTCACCTTTTCTGTTTACTCATTCTCGGATCCTAATTTTCCCACGCGCAACAGTGACGACTCTCATCATTCTATGTATGTATTTTCTCGCTAGCTCTCATGCTAAGCCACTTTATTTTCCAGCTTTCATGCTGAATGTTTTTGTTTACTCTTTTGTGTCCTCGTACCAAGTTTTAGTTTTCCTTGTGTTTTATCCTAGCTTTCACGCTAGCGTCTTTTGTTTACCTTTTCTCTTTACACCAGTGTTTTTGTTCATAGCCTTTTATTATTAAATAGATACCCTTTAACTTACCTTGTTGTGTTCATCGCTTCGACGCATCCCTGGAAAAACCACACCGGCATTACCATGCCCAAGAAGAGTCGTCACACACCTTCTACCAACCTCGTCACGATCTGTTGTGTCCTTGAGCAAGACACTTCACCCTTGCTCCTGATGGGTGCTGGTTGGCGCCTTGCATGGCAGCTCCCTCCATCAGTGTGTGAATGTGTGTGTGAATGTGGAAGTAGTGTCAAAGCGCTTTGAGTACCTTGAAGGTAGAAAAGTGCTATACAGGTATAATCCATTTACCATTTCACCTGTTTGTGCTTTTATACCACTTTTTATGTTTTTTATTTTTTTCAATTGTATTTTGGAAATGGGTCGTGGGGCCGTTAAAGAATGACCTGCGGGCCCCATATGGCCGCACTTTGGACACCCCTGATTTAAGGGATTGAACATCGACTTAGCGTAATGAGGTCTTCTGATAGCCTGAACCCTGAAACCTGAAACACTTGACATTGTTTCCTCTGGGCTAGTCGAATTTAGAAGTCTATTTTCCAAAGCATATTTATAGAGTTTAACGTGCAGACATAATGAAACATTTGCTAGAAATGTTGTGTATGAGTGAGGTGATGCCCCAGGATGGTTGCCAGCACTCCACATAAGACGTGCAGCTGACACATGCAATATGTCAAGCTGGTAAACAGAAGCTATTCAAGACATTGTCACTGCCTCGTCCGCTCTCAGCGCTAATTAACAGTCGGAGCTGGCAAAGTCAGTGTTCTGCAAGTCGGGGGCAGGTCAACAAAATTATCTCCATTAGAAAACAAATAAATAAACAAACAAGTTCTAATTCCTTTCAGATGAGTTGTGGCCGTGTAGCAGCCAGGGATGATGTCATCGGTTGGTGATCATGCACCGGTAATTTCTTCATTACGACAAGATGACTGACGACATGTTTTATGTTCTAGTTTCTTCAAAATAGCCACTCTTTGCTCTGATTACTGCTTTGCACACTCTTGGCATTCTCTCCATGAGCTGCAAGAGGTAGAGTGTTTTAATGGAGAGTTCTAAATCTTTTTTAAAGGCACAAAACACAGGTCGGGTATCGAAAAACTTACATCTATGAATATAAAACTTAGGCAATAGTATAACAAGGTTGCAAAGGTCAAATTTATTTTCAAATTGTTTTCCAATACAGTGTAAAACCAAATCTATCATTTAATATATATAATGCGTGGGTTCCCTCCGGGTACTCCGGCTTCCTCCCACCTCCAAAGACATGCACGTGGGAATAGGCCCCTCCCACTTCCAAAAACATACAGCTGGGGAATAGGCCCCTCCCACCTCCAAAGACATGCACGTGGGAATAGGCCCCTCCCACCTCCAAAGACATGCACCTGGGGATAGGCCCCTCCCACTTCCAAAAACATACAGCTGGGGAATAGGCCCCTCCCACCTCCAAAGACATGCACGTGGGAATAGGCCCCTCCCACCTCCAAAGACATGCACGTGGGAATAGGCCCCTCCCACTTCCAAAGACATGCAGCTGGGGAATAGGCCCCTCCCACCTCCAAAGACATGCACCTGGGGATAGGCCCCTCCCACCTCCAAAGACATGCACCTGGGGATAGGCCCCTCCCACCTCCAAAGACATGCACCTGGGGATAGGCCCCTCCCACCTCCAAAGACATGCACGTGGGAATAGGCCCCTCCCACTTCCAAAAACATACAGCTGGGGAATAGGCCCCTCCCACTTCCAAAGACATGCACGTGGGAATAGGCCCCTCCCACCTCCAAAGACATGCACCTGGGGATAGGCCCCTCCCACTTCCAAAAACATACAGCTGGGGAATAGGCCCCTCCCACCTCCAAAGACATGCACGTGGGAATAGGCCCCTCCCACCTCCAAAGACATGCACGTGGGAATAGGCCCCTCCCACTTCCAAAGACATGCAGCTGGGGAATAGGCCCCTCCCACCTCCAAAGACATGCACCTGGGGATAGGCCCCTCCCACCTCCAAAGACATGCACCTGGGGATAGGCCCCTCCCACCTCCAAAGACATGCACCTGGGGATAGGCCCCTCCCACCTCCAAAGACATGCACCTGGGGATAGGTTGATTGGCAACACTAAATGGTCCCTAGTGTGTGAATGTTGTCTGTCTATCTGGGTTGGCCCTGCGATGAGGTGGCGACTTGTCCAGGGTGTACCCTACCTTCCGCCCGATTGTAGCTGAGATAGGCGCCAGCGCCCCCCGCAACCCCAAAAGGGAATAAGCGGTAGGAAATGGATGGATTATTGTTTTAGTTGCTTAAGAGATATTCCTGGCTCTGAATTTGTTCATTGCTATTTTTATGTTTTTGTGCATTACTTGTTGCCGTCATCATTAAACAAACAGGTTACTCATCAGTTACTCAGTACTTGAGTCGTTTTCTCACAACATACTTTTTACTTTTACTCAAATAAATATTTGGGAGACTACTCCTTACTTTTACTTGAGTAATACATCTCTAAAGTAACAGTACTCTTACTTGAGTACAATTTCTGGCTACTGTACCCACCTCTGCATCTAAGTTGAAAATGATTTGCAAATCATTGTGTTTTGTTTTTATTTACCATTTACACAACGTGACGACTTCACTGCTTTTGGGTTTGTGACGGACTCTTGCCGTCGTCGTGCGGGTTCCACGGACCATCAAGGAAGGACATTGCTGAGCAGGTTTGACTCTTGTTTATTTTTTCGAATCACAAGGTTGGTCTTCGGGTCGGGTCGCTTTTCAGCTCCTTCTCCACTGCTCGCTCTCTGTTGCTCTCTCTCTTCTGGTACTGCTGCGGGTTCTCCTACTCCTTCCGCGATCTCTCCTCCTTCTCCCCTTTTGTGCAGCGTGAGGAGAAATATGATTGTGTGCGAGCCACGCACCTGATCTCGCTCATAGCGTCGCTCCCGGGACGCCCCGCCTCTCCGCTCGGTCATAGTCTCCGCCTCCTCGCCGCCATCTTGGGCCGGGCTCCAGCGTGCCCCACCCCGCTGCTCGTTCCCCGGCTCCGCCTCTATACAGGGTTCTTTAAGCAGGAGGGTGAACGCCTCATCCAACAGTTTTGAGGTTCTTGATTTGTAAGCATCAAAGACCGTGAAAAAAGAAACAGAACTACCAGGATCCAGTTTCCCAAAAGCATGAGCATGACTAAGTGATGAATAAATGAGACATCAGTGTAGGATGTCCACAGTCCAAACACTGGAAGGCACAATAAAACTGCTGATACAGCAAAATGAATCAAACAGTCTCTCATAACAACAACCTTTCCGACATAAACGAGATGAAACTGTGGCGACAAAAAGAGAAATGAGGGGAAAAAAAACGATGTCAAGGTGACATCCTCAGCCCAAAAATGAAAGTCTCTCAATAACAAACTGAGCCGCCAAGAAGCCTGAGAATCCTTATCAGCAAACAATGTCCTGTCTCCCTAATCGCCGCAGATGTGATAACAGAATTATCCGTCTCCTCCGATCGCTCTGTCTGATAGGCAAGCCACACTTCCTCCTCTCCGGGGCACAATTCCACGAGTTCTCAGCCTAACATCTGAACCCCGCCACTGATTGTATCTGCACAGTTCATCTGGAGGGACAAGAGAGTCAATTGGCTGTCGGGCCCCGTTGGTTGGGAGCCAGACGTGAAGAGCCGTGCCTGTGATCTCTGTCACGGCTCATACAAAATCCCAAAAACCAGAATCTGAATAAAATCACCAGACATAAGCCTTGATATTACGGACCTTGGATCCCTCAGACGGTACGGCATCAAAAAGCAACATGAGTGTGTAAAGGATATCACCGCATGGGCTCAGGAACACTTCAGTGACTCCAGTCAGTCGCTACATCTGTAAGTGCACATTCAAACCCTACCATGCAAAGCGAAAGCCGCTTATCAACAACACCCAGAAACGGCTTCGGCTTTCTGATATACAAACTTACCCGAGCAAAAACGAGGCATATTTATCCGGGAGAGTGTCAATACCAATTTCCTTGACCCAGCCACACACAAAGAAGTTGTAGACCTCCATGCTTTTCCAAGTTTCATCTGCTTTGTCGTTTAAAATGATGTCTGGGGCGCAATGGTTTGATATATCTGAAAAGGCACCAGACGTATAATCCATGATTTCCCTCGACAAGTCTTGGTTTGATAAAGTACGGATCTATTCCATTGCATTGTTTGATTTTTGTTGCTTGTATCTGCTTTTTTCGCAGGAAGATTGAAGCCTCTTTTGTACTCCGATAGTTAAGAGCCATCTTAGCTTGGTCGACCGCCACCGTTTTTTTTGTGCGCTTCCTTTGATCGGGGAAAAAAACGTGCGGTATTTACATCAAGCTGCTCTCATCACTTTTGCTCTTCGCAAAAGCTTTTTTTCCGCCGGCGGTATTAAAACGCTCCCAACACGGAGGAGTTTTACACCGGTTCCAAGGGTGCCACTTTTCTGTCGGCTCGACTACGACTGACTCTCGGGGGCTTGTAAATAATCCCCGGATGCTCCTTATATGACCTCAGATTGATCCAATGCAAGTAAGTCTTGCCGCCATGAGCATAGAAAGTGAGATCTGCCAGTGAAAGGTGTGAAAACTGTTCGTAGCTACGCCTCTTAGCTCGTGTCGGCAAAGCATAAATTCTCACAACAGAACCTGCAACGCGAGTGGTATTTGCGGGGATGAAGGGTGCTTTTCAAATAACGATTTTGTCAAACGGTTATATAAACAAGATTAGGGATGGGTGCCGAGTTCAGTACTTTAATAGACAGCCACCAAATTCTACTACCGGGTACCGGTTGACGTAAAATTAAATTGTTGTTTTGTTGCTCTTGGCGAGGAAACAAGAGATGTTCCACTTCATGAACGTTCCCATTTACCAGAGGTAAATAAAGTACCCACCGAACATAACATGTTTAGATTTACTGTATGGTTCGGACTATAAAATCCTGTCATTTTTCTCAAAAATTGACTGTCTGTTCAAACACTGATGACATCTATTAAACAGACAAAGAAGTAAGGAATTAAACAGAGACAGAATTCAATTTAGCTCAATAGAGGAGAAACATCTAGGCTGTACTCTAGTACAGTCTCCCACCACGCTCTGATGAAAGATTGTACGCCTCCTCTTTTATTCTGGACTTTTCCTGATTACATGGCGACAGCTGTCTCTAAAGGAAGGGGGTCGTAAACAGCCGCTGCCTTATGGTCATAAAACAGTTCAAATAAAAGGTGCCTGGGCTTGGCGGTCAGGTCGTACTTCCTCTCCGCTTTGTAGATCTCGGGTCAAGACCAAATCTTTCTGTGGATTACAATAGCTCAAAGAAACCGACACCTTCATGTCGCTTCCCATCCTACACAGTGGAGTTTTACACCGGTTCCGAGGGTGCCACTTTTCTGTCGGCTCGACTACGACTGACTCTCGGGGGCTTGTAAATAATCCCCGGATGCTCCTTATATGACCTCAGATTGATCCACTGCAAGTAAGTCTTGCCGCCATGAGCATAGAAAGTGAGATCTGCCAGTGAAAGGTGTGAAAACTGTTCGTAGCTACGCCTCTTAGCTCGTGTCGGCAAAGCATAAATTCTCACAACAGAACCTGCAACGCGAGTGGTATTTACGGGGATGAAGGGTGCTTTTCAAATAACGATCCGTTTTTGTCAAACGGTTATACAAACAAGATCAGGGATGAGTGCCGAGTTCAGTACTTTAATAGACAGCCACCAAATTATACCACCGAGTACTGGTTAACGTAAAATTAAAATGTTGATATCTTTGTTGCTCTTGGCGAGGAAGAAAGAGATTTTCAACCACATGAACGTTCCCATTTAAATAAAGCACCCACCAAACATTATTTACTGTATGTTTCGGACTATAAAATCCTGTCATTTTCCTCAAAAATCGACTGTAAGGTTCAAACACTGATGACATCTATTAAACAGACAAAGAAGCAAGGAATTAAACAGAGACAGAATTCAATTTAGCGCATTTGAGGAGAAACGTCTGGGTTGTACTCTAGTACAGTCTGCCACCACGCTCTGACGAAAGATTGTACGCATCCTCTTTTATTTAGACTTTTTCGGCTGTTTCAAAAGGAAGGGGGTCGTAAACAGCCGCTGCCTTTGGTCACAAAACAATTCAAAGAAAAGGTGCCTGGACAGGGATCAGGTCCTGCTTCCTCTCCGCTTTGTAGATCTTGGGTCAAGACAAAATCTTCCTGTGGATTACAATAGCTCAAAGAAACTGACACCTTCATGTCACGTCCCATCCTACACAGTGGAGTTTACAAGCCTTTTGATTGGTAAGATCAAAGACAGCTTTTGTCTGCTTGCCGGGAACTCATTAAAACACAAAGTGTTGTGATAACTTAGATACAATTATTCTGACATTGACAGTGCGCCTTATAACCTAATGTACAAAATAAGTCTGCTTGTGCTTACCGACCTCGAAGCAATTTCATTTGGTACATGGTGTAATGATACACTATATTGGACTCGTCAGACCACAGAACACTTTTCCACTTTGCATCAGTCCATCTTAGATGAGCTCAGGCCCAGCGAAGCCGGCGGCGTTTCTGGGTGTTGTTGATAAACGGCTTTCGCCTTGCCTAGTGGAGTTTTAACTTGCACTTACAGATGTAGCGACCGACTGCAGTTACGGGCTGCATAGCTCGGTTGGTAGAGCGGCCGTGCCAGCAACTTGAGGGTTGCAGGTTCGATTCCCGCTTCTGCCATCCTAGTTACTGCCGTTGTGTCCTTGGGCAAGACACCTTACCCACCTGCTCCCAGTGCCACCCACACTGGTTTAAATGTAACTTCGATATTGGGTTTCACTATGTAAAGCGCTTTGAGTCACTAGAGAAAAGCGCTATATAAATATAATTCACTCACTCACTCACTTCAAAGTCACAATCTCTTATTTTGAAGATGAACGAAAGAACGACGGAAAGACACATTTCATTTGGTACATGGTGTAATGATACACTATATTGGACTCGTCAGACCACAGAACACTTTTCCACTTTGCGCCAGTCCATCTTAGATGAGCTCGGGCCCAGCGAAGCCAGCGGCGTTTCTGGGTGTTGTTGATAAACGGCTTTCGCTTTGCCTAGTGGAGTTTTAACTTGCACTTACAGATGTAGCGACCGACTGTAGTTACTGACAGTGGTTTTCTGTAGTGTTCCTGAGCCCATGTGGTGATATCCTTTACACACCGAAATCGGTGGTTCACCAGTTTGAACGTTACGTATCTTGTCTAGCAGTCTATTCAATAAGTTGAAAAAGATAAGCAAATCATTGTATTCTCTTTTTATTCACAATTTTACACAACGTGACAACTTCACTGGCTTTGGGTTTTGTAGTTACGGAGGACTTTAAAGTATTATGTCGGACTTCAAAGTCACAACCTCTTATTTCGAAGAAGAACGAAAGAACGACGGTAGGACACATCAAAACGTGCCGTAAAAGTAGTCAGTGACACACCATTTGTGTACAAACTGTAGTTACTCATCTCGACCCGAGTGAACCGAATGTTCTTACCAACAGGCTAACGCTAAAAGACTCTCTAATAGTCAGTAACTTTGACTCTTGTTTGAATCTCTCAATTTAATAACACAAGGCAGGAGAACTACCTTGTCCACTAACTACATTTTGTCCACTAAAGACGCCGAGATCATTATCCATGCGTTTGTTACGTCTCGTCTCGATTACTGTAACGTATTATTTTCGGGTCTCCCCATGTCTAGCATTAAAAGATTACAGTTGGTACAAAATGCGGCTGCTAGACTTTTGACAAGAACAAGAAAGTTTGATCATATTACGCCTGTACTGTATATACCTTTATATACATATATACATACATATATACCTATACTGGCTCACCTGCACTGGCTTCCTGTGCACTTAAGATGTGACTTTAAGGTTTTACTACTTACGTATAAAATACTACACGGTCTAGCTCCAGCCTATCTTGCCGATTGTATTGTACCGTATGTCCCGGCAAGAAATCTGCGTTCAAAAGACTCCGGCTCATTAGTGATTCCTAGAGCTCAAAAAAAGTCTGCGGGCTATAGAGCGTTTTCCGTTCGGGCTCCAGTACTCTGGAATGCCCTCCCGGTAACAGTTCGAGATGCTACCTCAGTAGAAGCATTTAAGTCTCATCTTAAAACTCATCTGTATACTCTAGCCTTTAAATAGACCTCCTTTTTAGACCAGTTGATCTGCCGCTTCTTTTCTTTCTCCTATGTCCCCCCCTCCCTTGTGGAGGGGGTCCGGTCCGATGACCATGGATGTAGTACTGACTGTCCAGAGTCGAGACCCAGGATGGACCGCTCGTCGGGACCCAGGATGGACCGCTCGCCTGTATCGGTTGGGGACATCTCTACGCTGCTGATCCGCTTGAGATGGTTTCCTGTGGACGGGACTCTCACTGCTGTCTTGGAGCCACTATGGATTGAACTTTCACAGTATCATGTTAGACCCGCTCGACATCCATTGCTTTCGGTCCCCTAGAGGGGGGGGGTTGCCCACATCTGAGGTCCTCTCCAAGGTTTCTCATAGTCAGCATTGTCGCTGGCGTCCCACTGAATGTGAATTCTCCCTGCCCACTGGGTGTGAGTTTTCCTTGCCCTTTTGTGGGTTCTTCTGAGGATGTTGTAGTCGTAATGATTTGTGCAGTCCTTTGAGACATTTGTGATTTGGGGCTATATAAATAAACATTGATTGATTGATTGAACAGCGGAGTGGGCGGATGATGTTTGCATGGAAGCTCCACAACGGTCACAAAGGCGGAAGAAGGCTGCAGCAAAGATGGGCCCCCGACGGTCTTGGTCTCGTTGCGAGTTAATTTAATGGAAGTCAGCACAAAAAAGCTGAAAATATGACAGAGTGTCTAGGAGGGTGTCGCTTCCAGAAGGCCCACCGGTCTTGGATCAACACCCGGTTAAGAAACAGGAAAAAAAGGCCCTCTATTTAACTTGCGTTAGCAGCCGTCCTTGACGCAGAGAGGGTCCATTCCTTCAGCGTCTCCACTGCCGTTATGAGTTCCGTTGTACTCAAAATGCACAGCAGGAGAGGTTGCATTTTTTGCCTTATACCTGTGAGAATCCTGCGATGGAGGAGATGATCATTAATCAGGTATGACCTAACCGAGGTCTACGGGCACAAACCGGATATGAACTGCGGCTATTCAAGGAATAACACCCATGTCTTTTTTTTTCCCTGCAAAGCAGATGGTAGCAATTCTGTCGGCTCCAACTAGCGCAAAGTGATTACGTGCGATGACGGCAAGCGTGTCATTAGGCCTTTAATTGAAGTGGTAGGCAGTCTACTTGAGGTTCTCTGTGCCTGTGGAGAGGGGGGAGTGTCGCCCCCCCACCCCGCTCCATTTTCTTCCTGTCACTGCCACACCGTTCACATGTGTGATGCATGAATATGTCCTTCTCCTTCCGTGTAAGCAGCTTAGTAAACACACACACACACACACACACACACACACACACACACACACACACACACACACACAGATGGCGGTGTCTGCTGGGGGCATCTAACGTGGTCGCGTGTGTGGAGTGCATGCCCGGTGGCATGTATGATGCCTTTGGAGAGGGCAAGGAGACGCTTACCAAGTCAAACATCCTCCCACTCATGCATGGAGACAAGGTGCACACACACACACACACACACACACACACACACACACACACGCCGGGTCTGAAAGTGCCAGTTCATACAGTAAAACTGCAAAAAGCCGGGTTAAACAACCCCCATAGTTCAGATCCCCTGATTTGTGCTCGTGGCTTGTGCAGCCCTTTGAGACACTGGTGACTTAGGGCTATATAAACATTGATTGATTGATACATTTCATGAGGACTGTGGAGAGGCGGAGCCTGCGAACAAGCAGCGGGGCAGGGCACGCTGGAGCCCGGCCCAAGATGGCGGCGAGGAGGCGGAGAATGCGGCCAAATGGAGAGGCGGGGCGTGCCGGGAGCCACGCCGCAGTCATGTGCAGGTGTGTGGATCGCGCAGCGGTACACAATTAACTCATCTTTTCATGATGTATAAAAGGGTAGAAGGAGGAGAGATCGGGGCGGAAGGAGGAGAAGAGCCTGGAGCAGCGACCGTGGAGCAAAAACGACAGAGAGCCAGCCGCAGGTGACGACGACGTGGGCGGCTAAAGAGAGACGGAGAGCGAGACGCCGCAGAAGAGCGACCCGACCGCAGACAAGGTTTACTTGAAAGAAATAAACAAGAGTCAAACCTGCACAAGCATGTCCTTCCTGAGTGGTCCATGGAACCCGCACGACAGCAAGGAACTGTCACAAGGACTTATTAGGGTTGTCCCTGTCATGATCTGTAGTCTGGATCATGTTTTTTTGTTGTTTTCTGTTAGTTTAAAGTCTCTTGCGTTTGGGACACACCCGTCTCTAATCAAGAGACCAGTTTTTAAGCTTGTCTTTGTCAATCGGTCTGGGGACATTGCTAGTTTTCATGCCGGAGTTCATGCTGCTCCTTCCACGATTAGTTCACGCTGCTCTGTTCATGCCATAATTCATGATGCTCCTTTCACAATTAGTTCATGCTGCTCTGTTCATGCCATAGTTCATGCTGCTCCTTTCACAATTAGTTCATGCTGCTCTGTTCATGCCGTAGTTCATGCTGCTCCTTCCCCGATTATTCCACGCTGCTCTGTTCATGCCGTAGTTCATGCTGCTCCTTCCACGATTAGTTCATGCTGCTTTGCTCATGCCATAGCTCATGCTGCTCTTTCCACGATTAGTTCATGCTGCTCTGTTCATGCCGGAGTTCATGCTGCTCCTTCCACGATTAGTTCATGCTGCTCTGTTCATGCCATAGTTCATGCTGCTCTTTCCACGATTAGTTCATGCTGCTCTGTTCATGCAAGAGTTCATGCTGCTCCTTCCACGATTAGTTCATGCTGCTCTGTTCATGCCGTAATTCATGCTGCTCCTTTCACCATTGGTTCACGCTGCTCTGTTCATGCCGTAGTTCATGCTGCTCCTTCCACGATTAGTTCATGGTGCTCTGTTCATGCCAGAGTTCATGCTGCTCCTTCCACGATTAGTTCACGCTGCTCTGTTCATGCCATAGTTCATGCTGCTCATTCCACGATTATTCCACGCTGCTCTGTTCATGCCATAGTTCATGCTGCTCCTTCCATGATTAGTTCATGCTGCTCTGTTCATGCCGTAGTTCATGCTGCTCCTTCCACGATTATTCCACGCTGCTCTGTTCATGCCATAGTTCATGCTGCTCTTTCCACGATTAGTTCATGCTGCTCTGTTCATGCCAGAGTTCATGCTGCTCCTTCCACGATTAGTTCATGCTGCTCTGTTCATGCCATAGTTCATGCTGCTCTTTCCACGATTAGTTCATGCTGCTCTGTTCATGCCAGAGTTCATGCTGCTCCTTCCACGATTAGTTCATGCTGCTCTGTTCATGCCGTAATTCATGCTGCTCCTTTCACCATTGGTTCACGCTGCTCTGTTCATGCCGTAGTTCATGCTGCTCCTTCCACGATTAGTTCATGGTGCTCTGTTCATGCCAGAGTTCATGCTTCTCCTTCCACGATTAGTTCACACTGCTCTGTTCATGCCATAGTTCATGCTGCTACTTCCACGATTAGTTCATGCTGCTCTGTTCATGCCGTAGTTCATGCTGCTCCTTCCACGATTATTCCACGCTGCTCTGTTCATGCCATAGTTCATGCTGCTACTTCCACGATTAGTTCATGCTGCTCTGTTCATGCCGTAGTTCATGCTTCTCCTTCCACGATTATTCCACGCTGCTCTGTTCATGCCAGAGTTCATGCTGCTCCTTTCACGATTAGTTCACGCTGCTCTGTTCATGCCGTAGTTCATGCTGCTCCTTCCACGATTAGTTCACGCTGCTCTGTTCATGCCGTAGTTCATGCTGCTCCTTCCACGATTAGTTCATGCTGCTCTGTTCATGCCGTAGTTCATGCTGCTCCTTTCATGATTAGTTCACCCTGCTCTGTTCATGCCGTAGTTCATGCTGCTCCTTCCACGATTATTCCACGCTGCTCTGTTTGAAAATGATTTGCCAATCCTTGTATTCTCTTTTTATTTAACATTTGCACAACGTGACAACTTCACTGCTTTTGTAAAATCGAGCTGAAATAAATGACTGCAGCTTTTCACACATCAACATATAGTTTGTGTGTCGTTTTGCCAGAAAATGGAATTAATTATGTACATTTTTCCTACATGAGGTTTAATAAGTGATTATTCTACTACGGTCAAAGAGTATATATTGTAGTGTCAGTGCATGACGAAGCTGATGTCACATGTCAGGCAGTATTTCATTGGAGGCTCCAAACAGACATGAGGTGTCTCCTTTTGCAAAAGAGCACTTATCACGACTCCTCTCTTATTACTTCCTGCCTATATCTCGGCCGGGAGGACCTTCAGGACCATTTCTCATGTAAAGAATACAAAGATCGTTTACTCTCTCTTCAATCCCGGAAGCCGAACTGATTGCCAAAATGTCCCTTAAAAAGGAAGAAGGATACATAAGAGAAGTACCAGAACCAGACTGAAAAAATAAATGATAACGTCTTAAGAAAATTGCATTTGAGAAAGTGGATCATTTGATTTTGACCTTTACATTTCCCTCTCATTGTCACTGCAATATGTCATCCTCTTAAATAGCAGAGATGTCCCACAGTACTCCTTTTAAATGTCCATAGTACTCCTTTTAAATGTCCATAGTACTCCTTTTAAATGTCCATTGTACTCCTATTAAATGTCCATAGTACTCCTATTAAATGTCCATAGTACTCCTATTAAATGTCCATAGTACTCCTTTTAAATGTCCATAGTACTCCTATTAAATGTCCATAGTACTCCTATTAAATGTCCATAGTACTCCTAATAAATGTCCATAGTACTCCTATTAAATGTCCATAGTACTCCTATTAAATGTCCATAGTACTCCTATTAAATGTCCATAGTACTCCTATTAAATGTCGATAGTACTCTTATTAAATGTCCATAGTACTCCTTTTAAATGTCCATAGTACTCCTATTAAATGTCCATAGTACTCCTATTAAATGTCCATAGTACTCCTATTAAATGTCCATAGTACTCCTATTAAATGTCCATAGTACTCCTATTAAATGTCCATAGTACTCCTTTTAAATGTCCACAGTATTCCTATTAAATGTCCACAGTACTCCTATTAAATGTCCATAGTACTCCTATTAAATGTCCATAGTACTCCTATTAAATGTCCATAGTACTCCTATTAAATGTCGATAGTACTCCTATTAAATGTCCATAGTACTCCTATTAAATGTCCATAGTACTCCTATTAAATGTCCATAGTACTCCTATTAAATGTCCATTGTACTCCTATTAAATGTCCATAGTACTCCTATTAAATGTCCATTGTACTCCTATTAAATGTCCATAGTACTCCTATTAAATGTCCATAGTACTCCTATTAAATGTCCATAGTACTCCTATTAAATTTCCATAGTACTCCTATTAAATGTCCATAGTACTCCTATTAAATGTCCATAGTACTCCTATTAAATGTCCATAGTACTCCTTTTAAATGTCCACAGTATTCCTATTAAATGTCCACAGTACTCCTATTAAATGTCCATAGTACTCCTATTAAATGTCCATAGTACTCCTATTAAATGTCCATAGTACTCCTATTAAATGTCGATAGTACTCCTATTAAATGTCCATAGTACTCCTTTTAAATGTCCATAGTACTCCTTTTAAATGTCCATAGTACTCCTTTTAAATGTCCATTGTACTCCTATTAAATGTCCATAGTACTCCTATTAAATGTCCATAGTACTCCTATTAAATGTCCATAGTACTCCTTTTAAATGTCCATAGTACTCCTATTAAATGTCCATAGTACTCCTATTAAATGTCCATAGTACTCCTAATAAATGTCCATAGTACTCCTATTAAATGTCCATAGTACTCCTATTAAATGTCCATAGTACTCCTATTAAATGTCCATAGTACTCCTATTAAATGTCGATAGTACTCTTATTAAATGTCCATAGTACTCCTTTTAAATGTCCATAGTACTCCTATTAAATGTCCATAGTACTCCTATTAAATGTCCATAGTACTCCTATTAAATGTCCATAGTACTCCTATTAAATGTCCATAGTACTCCTATTAAATGTCCATAGTACTCCTTTTAAATGTCCACAGTATTCCTATTAAATGTCCACAGTACTCCTATTAAATGTCCATAGTACTCCTATTAAATGTCCATAGTACTCCTATTAAATGTCCATAGTACTCCTATTAAATGTCGATAGTACTCCTATTAAATGTCCATAGTACTCCTATTAAATGTCCATAGTACTCCTATTAAATGTCCATAGTACTCCTATTAAATGTCCATTGTACTCCTATTAAATGTCCATAGTACTCCTATTAAATGTCCATTGTACTCCTATTAAATGTCCATAGTACTCCTATTAAATGTCCATAGTACTCCTATTAAATGTCCATAGTACTCCTATTAAATTTCCATAGTACTCCTATTAAATGTCCATAGTACTCCTATTAAATGTCCATAGTACTCCTATTAAATGTCCATAGTACTCCTTTTAAATGTCCACAGTATTCCTATTAAATGTCCACAGTACTCCTATTAAATGTCCATAGTACTCCTATTAAATGTCCATAGTACTCCTATTAAATGTCCATAGTACTCCTATTAAATGTCGATAGTACTCCTATTAAATGTCCATAGTACTCCTATTAAATGTCCATAGTACTCCTATTAAATGTCCATAGTACTCCTATTAAATGTCCATTGTACTCCTATTAAATGTCCATAGTACTCCTATTAAATGTCCATTGTACTCCTATTAAATGTCCATAGTACTCCTATTAAATGTCCATAGTACTCCTATTAAATGTCCATAGTACTCCTATTAAATGTCCATAGTACTCCTTTTAAATGTCCATAGTACTCCTATTAAATGTCCATTGTACTCCTATTAAATGTCCATAGTACTCCTATTAAATGTCCATAGTACTCCTATTAAATGTCCATAGTACTCCTATTAAATGTCCATAGTACTCCTTTTAAATGTCCATAGTACTCCTATTAAATGTCCATAGTACTCCTATTAAATGTCCATAGTACTCCTATTAAATGTCCATAGTACTCCTTTTAAATGTCCATAGTACTCCTATTAAATGTCCATAGTACTCCTATTAAATGTCGATAGTACTCTTATTAAATGTCCATAGTACTCCTTTTAAATGTCCATAGTACTCCTATTAAATGTCCATAGTACTCCTATTAAATGTCCATAGTACTCCTATTAAATGTCCATAGTACTCCTATTAAATGTCCATAGTACTCCTATTAAATGTCCATAGTACTACCTATTAAATGTCCATAGTACTCCTATTAAATGTCCATAGTTACTCCTTTTAAATGTCCACAGTATTCCTATTAAATGTCCACAGTACTCCTATTAAATGTCCATAGTACTCCTATTAAATGTCCATAGTACTCCTATTAAATGTCCATAGTACTCCTATTAAATGTCCATAGTACTCCTATTAAATGTCCATAGTACTCCTATTAAATGTCCATAGTACTCCTATTAAATGTCCATAGTACTCCTATTAAATGTCGATAGTACTCCTATTAAATGTCCATAGTACTCCTATTAAATGTCCATAGTACTCCTATTAAATGTCCATAGTACTCCTATTAAATGTCCATAGTACTCCTATTAAATGTCCATAGTACTCCTATTAAATGTCCATAGTACTCCTATTAAATGTCCATAGTACTCCTATTAAATGTCCATAGTACTCCTTTTAATGTCCATAGTACTCCTATTAAATGTCCACAGTACTCCTATTAAATGTCCATAGTACTCCTATTAAATGTCCATAGTACTCCTTTTAAATGTCCATAGTACTCCTATTAAATGTCCATAGTACTCCTATTAAATGTCCATAGTACTCCTATTAAATGTCCACAGTACTCCTATTAAATGTCCATAGTACTCCTATTAAATGTCCATAGTACTCCTATTAAATGTCCACAGTACTCCTATTAAATGTCCATAGTACTCCTATTAAATGTCCATAGTACTCCTTTTAAATATCCATAGTACTCCTATTAAATGTCCATAGTACTCCTATTAAATGTCCATAGTACTCCTATTAAATGTCCATAGTACTCCTTTTAAATGTCCATAGTACTCCTATTAAATGTCCACAGTACTCCTATTAAATGTCCACAGTACTCCTATTAAATGTCCATAGTACTCCTATTAAATGTCCATAGTACTCCTATTAAATGTCTGAAGTACTCCTATTAAATGTCCACAGTACTCCTATTAAATGTCTATAGTACTCCTATTAAATGTCCATAGTACTCCTATTAAATGTCCATAGTACTCCTATTAAATGTCCATAGTACTACTATTAAATTTCCATAGTACTCCTATTAAATGTCCATAGTACTCCTATTAAATTTCCATAGTACTCCTATTAAATGTCCATAGTACTCCTATTAAATGTCCATAGTACTCCTATTAAATGTCCATAGTACTCCTATTAAATGTCCATAGTACTCCTATTAAATGTCCATAGTACTCCTATTAAATGTCCATAGTACTCCTATTAAATGTCCATAGTACTCCTATTAAATGTCCATAGTACTCCTATTAAATGTCCATAGTACTCCTATTAAATGTCCATAGTACTCCTTTTAAATGTCCATAGTACTCCTATTAAATGTCCATAGTACTCCAATATTATTTTTTGAGCAATAACAGCTTTAATAACAGTGTTGTATTAATAATAACAATAATAATAATAATAATAGTAATAATAATAAAATAAACTATAAGGTGAAGTGCAATATTTCCTCAAAGTTTAAGGGACTTAACCCTTTAATGAAGAAATTCTGTTAACCTCCTTTAGATGTTTATAACTTTTTCAGCATCAACAAAGAATGACTTATTTTTTCAAAAACAGAGTTTTTTTAAGTGGCATTGGAAGTTTAGCAAACAAAATATATGTTTTAGAGAAAATTGACAACATATATTAAATCTTTTTTTAATCTTGAGAAAGTTTTTACATATTTGAAAAGGCTTTTATTAGGCAAAACCCACGTTTGTTGCCTGTTGGAACATATTGTGGGGTGTTTTGGATGGTGATGATAGGTGCTGAAAATTGTAATCATCATCACGCTAAGGAGGTATTATTCAAATTTGCCATTTTTTATGACAAAGGTCATTGGAAAGGTCTGCAAATATCTTTGATGAGGATCTTAGCCCGTGATGTAACAATTATCAGCCTGTGATGAAGGTTTCACATGTAAAATGCTCACTGGCTGCTGATGACCACCCCAAAAAATAGAAAATTCTAAAATACAAAATAAAAAACATTTTCCCCCCAAAATATGTCAAAGTGGAATATTTGTTGCGAAGTTTATTTGAGTTTTGAAATGGTCAATAATTCATAACAATATTATTTTCTGAGCAATAACAGCTTTAATAACAGTGTTGTATTAATAATAACAATAATAATAATAATAATAGTAATAATAATAAAATAAACTATAAGGTGAAGTGCAATATTTCCTCAAAGTTTAAGGGACTTAACCCTTTAATGAAGAAATTCTGTTAACCTCCTTTAGATGTTTATAACTTTCTCAGCATCAACAAAGAATGACTTCTTTTTTCAAAAACAGAGTTTTTTAAGTAGCATTGGAAGTTTAGCAAACCAAATATATTTATTAGAATAAACGTGACAACATATATTAAATCTTTTTTTTAATCTTGAGAAAGTTTTTACATATTTGAAAGAGCTTTTATTAGGCAAAACCCACGTTTGTTGCCTGTTGGAACATATTGTGGGGTGTTTTGGATGGTGATGATAGGTGCTGAAAATTGTAATCATCATCACGCTAAGGAGGTATTATTCAAATTTGCCATTGTTTATGACAAAGGTCATTGGAAAGGTCTGCAAATATCTTTGATGAGGATCTTAGTCCGTGATGTAACATTTATCAGCCTGTGATGAAGGTTTCACATGTAAAATGCTCACTGGCTGCTGATGACCACCCCAAAAAATTGAAAATCCTAAAATACAAAATAAAAAACATTTTCCCCCAAAAATATGTCAAAGTGGAATATTTGTTGTGAAGTTTATTTGAGTTTTGAAATGGTCAATAATTCATAACAATATTATTTTTTGAGCAATAACAGCTTTAATAACAGTGTTGTATTAATAATAACAGTAATAATAATAATAATAATAAAATAAACTATAAGGTGAAGTGCAATATTTCCTCAAAGTTTAAGGGACTTAACCCTTTAATGAAGAAATTCTGTTAACCTCCTTTAGATGTTTATAACTTTCTCCGCATCAACAAAGAATGACTTCTTTTTTCAAAAACAGAGTTTTTTTTAAGTAGCATTGGAAGTTTAGCAAACCAAATGTATTTATTAGAGAAAATTGACAACATATATTAAATCTTTTTTTTAATCTTGAGAAAGTTTTTATATATTTGAAAGGGCTTTTATTTGGCAAAACCCACCTTTGTTGCCTGTTGGAACATATTGTGGGGTGTTTTGGATGGTGATGATAGGTGCTGAAAATTGTAATCATCATCACACTAAGGAGGTATTATTCAAATTTGCCATTGTTTATGACAAAGGTCATTGGAAAGGTCTGCAAATATCTTTGATAAGGATCTTAGCCCGTGATGTAACAATTATCAGCCTGTGATGAAGGTTTCATATGTAAAATGTTCACTGGCTGCTGATGACCACCCCAAAAAATAGAAAATCCTAAAATACAAAATAAAAAACATTTTCCCCCAAAAATATGTCAAAGTGGAATATTTGTTGTGAAGTTTATTTGAGTTTGGAAATGGTCAATAATTCATAACAATATTATTTTTTGAGCAATAACAGCTTTAATAACAGTGTTGTATTAATAATAACAATAATAATAATAATAATAAAATAAACTGTAAGGTGAAGTGCAATATTTCCTCAAAGTTTAAGGGACTTAACCCTTTAATGAAGAAATTCTGTTAACCTCCTTTAGATGTTTATAACTTTCTCAGCATCAACAAAGAATGACTTCTTTTTTCAAAAACAGAGTTTTTTTAAGTAGCATTGGAAGTTTAGCAAACCAAATATATTTATTAGAGAAAATTGACAACATATATTAAATCTTTTTTTTAATCTTGAGAAAGTTTTTTACATATTTGAAAGGGCTTTTATTAGGCAAAACCCACCTTTTTTGCCTGTTGGAACATATTGTGGGGTGTTTTGGATGGTGATGATAGGTGCTGAAAATTGTAATCATCATCACGCTAAGGAAGTATTATTCAAATTTGCCATTGTTTATGACAAAGGTCATTGAAAAGGTCAGCAAATATCTTTGATGAGGATCTTAGTCCGTGATGTAACATTTATCAGCCTGTGATGAAGGTTTCACATGTAAAATGCTCACTGGCTGCTGATGACCACCCCAAAAAATAGAAAATTCTAAAATACAAAATAAAAAACATTTTCCCCCCAAAATATGTCAAAGTGGAATATTTGTTGCAAAGTTTATTTGAGTTTTGAAATGGTCAATAATTCATAACAATATTATTTTTTGAGCAATAACAGCTTTAATAACAGCGTTGTATTAATAATAGCAATAATAATAATAATAATAAAATAAACTATAAGGTGAAGTGTAATATTTCCTCAAAGTTTAAGGGACTTAACCCTTTAATGAAGAAAATCTGTTAACCTCCTTTAGATGTTTATAACTTTCTCAGCATCAACAAAGAATGACTTCTTTTTTCAAAAACAGAGTTTTTTTAAGTAGCATTGGAAGTTTAGCAAACCAAATGTATTTATTAGAGAAAATTGACAACATATATTAAATCTTTTTTTTAATCTTGAGAAAGTTTTTACATATTTGAAAGGGCTTTTATTAGGCAAAACCCACCTTTGTTGCCTGTTGGAACATATTGTGGGGTGTTTTGGATGGTGATGATAGGTGCTGAAAATTGTAATCATCATCACGCTAAGGAGGTATTATTCAAATTAGCCATTGTTTATGACAAAGGTCATTGGAAAGGTCTGCAAATATCTTTGATGAGGATCTTAGCTCGTGATGTAACATTTATCAGCCTGTGATGAAGGTTTCACATGTAAAATGCTCACTGGCTGCTGATGACCACCCCAAAAAATAAAAAATTCTAAAATACAAAATAAAAAACATTTTCCCCCCAAAATATGTCAAAGTGGAATATTTGTTGCGAAGTTTATTTGAGTTTTGAAATGGTCAATAATTCATAACAATATTATTTTTTGAGCAATAACAGCTTTAATAACAGCGTTGTATTAATAATAACAATAATAATAATAATAATAAAATAAACTGTAAGGTGAAGTGCAATATTTCCTCAAAGTTTAAGGGACTTAACCCCTTTAATGAAGACATTCTGTTAATCTCCTTTAGATGTTTATAACTTTCTCAGCATCAACAAAGAATGACTTCTTTTTTCAAAAACAGAGTTTTTTTAAGTAGCATTGGAAGTTTAGCAAACCAAATATATTTATTAGAGAAAATTGACAACATATATTAAATCTTTTTTTTAATCTTGAGAAAGTTTTTTACATATTTGAAAGGGCTTTTATTAGGCAAAACCCACCTTTGTTGCCTGTTGGAACATATTGTGGGGTGTTTTGGATGGTGATGATAGGTGCTGAAAATTGTAATCATCATCACGCTAAGGAAGTATTATTCAAATTTGTCATTGTTTATGACAAAGGTCATTTGTTAGGTCCGCAAAATATCTTTGATAAGGATATTAGCCCGTGAAGTGATAAGTATTAGCCTGTGATGAAGGTTTCATATGTAAAATGCACACGTGCTGCTAGCTGACCTGGCAAAAAAAATGTTTGAATCCTAAAAGGGGGGCTATTAAACCGGGTTGTTGAATTAGGTATTTTCAGTAGTCTCCGCAAATTATTTCGGGGGAGAAAAA
This sequence comes from Nerophis ophidion, assembly GCF_033978795.1. Classification (NCBI taxonomy): domain Eukaryota; kingdom Metazoa; phylum Chordata; class Actinopteri; order Syngnathiformes; family Syngnathidae; genus Nerophis; species Nerophis ophidion. The sequence continues at coordinate 3,875,206 of NC_084623.1, read as the reverse complement.
AAAACCCTTCCACTCTTCACAGGGCAAGAAAAACGTGGCGTTGAGTTACAAAAGCGCGACAACGTGACGTTAACCCGACCCCTTGTTGAAACAAAGTGTGACGGATGGATGTCATTGCGGACAGCTTGGGTGGGTTGCTTGGAGCTGAGCTATCCAAACACCTGGAGCTGTGCGAATTAATTGTCTATAGCGCGCTAAACTCCCGCAGAAAATGAAGATGGATGAGTCAGCGATGAAAAACATTCCACGGTCAAAGGGCAGCGACCGTCATTTCCTCTCTCCAAACATCGGCATTAAAGCCTGCAGGAGCATTTACTGCTAATATTTGTCTGTGGAGGACTACCAAAACCCCCAAGGTGAATAAAAACACTTAAATAATAGCATTGGAATTGTCGGAATCATGGATGTCAAAGTGGTTTTCACTGAGGGCCACATGGCTGCCATCAGAGGGCCACGGGAACACTGAATAATGGATCCATTTGACTCTGGATTTCATTATTAATTATATCAAATCTTTTAAGTAGATTGTCCATTTTACAGTAGAAAATTGCATTTACAAAATTTTACTGTAAAATATATTGTTTTGGATTTTTTTTACAACATTTTACGGTAAATGAAAAACAGTACCAATGTTTTGGGGGGCGGGGGGGGTTTACAGAAAAAGCTGGCAGCTTAGTTGACAGAAATTTTGTGATGGTGATGATAGGTGCTGAAAATTGTAATCATCGTTTTCATCAAATTGTTGTGTTAAATTCTACCGTAAAAACAAACCGTCTTTCCATTCACAGTAATACTCCGTTGAAAACAAGATTTTACAGTAAAAATATGGCGGCTCAGTCAACAGAATTTTAACGCAAAAAACTGGTAGAACGCTGTAAAATTTATTGTCAATTTTGTTAATTATGTGAATGCTCCAATGCATTCACACATTTGGTTTTCTCCAACAAAATTCATCTATTTATTCAACTTTTTCAACTTCTTGTTCTTGTTCTTGTTCTTCTTCTTCTTCTTCTTCTTCTCCAGATTTTGGCGCGCTTACCTTATTCACACCAATCCAACTTCAAACTGTTCAGCCTATTCGGGAATCGCGGGCTTTCCCTTGACAAATTCCCAGATTTCCACATTTTTCAACCAATCAAAACCATTCCACCATCAACAAATGTCACCATCCTGGAAATTAAAACTACTGTTTTCTAGGTTTAAAAAAAAAATCCCGAATTTTCCAGAATTCCTGGTTTTCCAAAGCCCTATTTCCAACGTTTTTTTTTTGGCGACTAATCCTCCAACATTTTTTCAACGCATTTCATTCGTTCTACCTTCAAAATATTTCTCTTAATCAGGACTAAATAAATAGATGTTTTTTTTAACTGAAAAAATTCCGGGTTTTCCAGAAATTCCAGGAATTCCGAGATACCATTTCTCAATGCAACATGTTACTACTTTAACATTCTCGACCATTTTGAAAAATTCCAACACCAACCATTTCAACTCTTTCAGAACATTCAAGTTTTTAGCATTTTCTAAAAAAAATTCCTGCTTTTCCTGAATTTTCCATTTTTGGGGGGAAATTCCCATTGAAATCAATAGAACATTCTTCAAAGTTCCACAACTCCCACCTTTTTCATCTGATTCAAACTGTTTCAACTTCAAACTGTTCAGCATATTCAGGAATCACAGGATTTCCTTTGACAAATTCCAAAAATTCTCAGAATTCCAGATTTTTCCGGGACATTTTTCCCATTCAAAATGAATTGGCCATTTTTCTAACGTCCACCATTTCCACATTTTTCAACCGATTCAAACCATTCCACCTTCAACACATTTCACCATCCTGGAAATTGAAACTACTTTTTTTACAGGTACAAAAAATAAATTCAGAATTTTCTAGAATTCCTGGTTTTCAACCTTTTTCCAGCGACTACTCCTTCCACATTTTTCAACGCATTTCAATCGTTCTACCATCAAAACATTCCTCTTAATCAGGACTAAAAAATAGATGTTTGTTTTTAACTGAAAAAATTCCCTGTTTACCCGAAATTCCAGGAATTCCGTGATACCATTTCTCAATTCAATATGTTACTACTTCAACATTCTCGACCGATTTGAAAAATTCCAACACCAACCATTGCAATTCATTCAGAACATTCAAGTTTTTACTGTTTTCCAAAATATTCCTGCTTTTCCCGAAATTCCCTTTTTTTGGGGGGAGGGGAAATTCCCATTGAAATCAATAGAACATTCTTCAAAGTTCCACAACGCCCACATTTTTCATCTGATTCAAGCTGTTCCAACTTCAAACTGTTCAGCTTATTCAGGAATTGTGGCCTTTGCCTTGACAAATTCCAAAAATTCCTAGAATTCCAGGTTTTCCGGGACATTTTTCCCATTCATAATTTATTGGCCATTTTTCAAACGTCCACCACGTCAACATTTTTCAACCGATCCAAAAAATTCCACCTTCAGCACATTTCACCTTCCTGAAAATTTAAACTACTTTTTTTCCAGGTTCAGAAAAAATTCCAGAATTCTCCAGAATTCCTGGTTTTCCAAAGCCCTATTTCCAAACTTTTGTCTGGCGACTATTCCTTCCACATTTTTCAACGCATTTCAATCATTTCACCGACAAAACATTTCTCCTAATCAGGACAAATATGTTTTTTTTTTTAACGAGAAAAATTCCCGGTTTTCCCGAAATTCCAGGAATTCCGTAATACCATGTAAGACAAGAACACCTCTTTCTTTTTTTAATGCATTCTAGCATAGAATAGAATAAAATTGACTTCATTGTGGTTACACCGAGATTAAGGACTCCAACTTAAGGTGTGGTAGTGGAAACAAATAAGGGAGGAAAATAAATTACACAAGAAGTAATAAAGATTAAAAAATAAGAATTGAAATAAACAGACCCAGGACACTTTGGGAAGATTATGTCTCCCGGTTGGTCTGGGAACGCCTCGGGATCTCCTGGGAGGAGCTGGACCAAGAGGCTGGGGTGAGGGAAGTCTGGGCTTCCCTGCTTAGGCTGCTGCCCCCGTGACCCCACCTCAGATAAGCAGAAGAAGATGGATGGATGAAATAAACAGACTACTCTTCAAAAAAAAAACAATAAGCAATCCTGTACAATATACAGGGGGGCGGTATGGCTCGGTTGGTAGAGTGGCCATGCCAGCAACTTGAGGGTTCCAGGTTCGATCCCCGCTTCCGCCATCCTAGTCACTGCCGTTGTGTCCTTGGGCAAGACACTTTGCCCACCTGCTCCCAGTGCCACCCACACTGCTTTAAAAAAATGTAACTTAGATATTGGGTTTCACTATGTAAAGCGCTATATAAATATAATTCACTTAAATATAAAAAATACTGTACAATATACAAAAGAAATATACAAAATACTGTACATTATACAAAACAACATACAAAATGCTGTACAATATACAGAACAGAATACAAAATACTGTACAATATACAAAACAATATACAAAATATTGTACAATATACAGAAAAAAATACAAAATAGACTATGAGACTATGGGACTATGAGACTATGAGACTATGGGACTATGGGACTATGGGACTATGGGACTATGAGACTATGAGACTATGAGACTATGAGACTATGAGACTATGGGACTATGACACTATGAGACTATGGGACTATGAGACTATGAGACTATGAGACTATGAGACTATGAGACTATGGGACTATGAGATTATGAGACTATGAGACTATGAGACTATGAGACTATGGGACTATGAGACTATGAGACTATGGGACTATGGGACTATGGGATTATGAGACTATGAGACTATGAGACTATGAGACTATGAGACTATGGGACTATGAGACTATGAGACTATGGGACTATGGGACTATGAGACTATGAGACTATGGGACTATGGGACTATGAGACTATGAGACTATGGGACTATGGGACTATGAGACTATGAGACTATGGGACTATGGGACTATGGGACTATGAGACTCTGAGACTATGGGACTATGAGATTATGAGACTATGAGACTATGAGACTACGAGACTACGGGACTACGGGACTACGGGACTACGGGACTATGAGACTATGGGACTATGAGACTATGAGACTATGAGACTATGAGACTATGAGACTATGGGACTATGGGACTATGAGACTATGAGACTATGAGACTATGGGACTATGGGACTATGAGACTATGAGACTATGAGACTATGGGACTATGGGACTATGGGACTATGGGACTATGGGACTATGAGACTATGAGACTATGAGACTATGGGACTATGGGACTATGAGACTATGAGACTATGGGACTATGAGAGTATGAGACTATGGGACTATGGGACTATGAGACTATGAGACTATGAGACTATGGGACTATGGGACTATGAGACTATTAGACAATGGGACTATGGGACTATGAGACTATGAGACTATGGGACTATGGGACTATGAGACTATGAGACTATGAGACTATGGGACTATGGGACTATGAGACTATGAGACTATGAGACTATGGGACTATGGGACTATGAGACTATGAAACTATGAGACTATGGGACTATGAGATTATGAGACTATGAGACTATGAGACTATGAGACTATGGGACTATGGGACTATGAGACTATGGGACTATGAGACTATGGGACTATGAGACTATGAGACTATGAGACTATGGGACTATGGGACTATGAGACTATGAGACTATGGGACTATGAGACTATGAGACTATGGGACTATGGGACTATGGGACTATGGGACTATGGGACTATGAGACTATGAGACTATGAGACTATGAGACTATGGGACTATGGGACTATGAGACTATGAGACTATGGGACTATGAGAGTATGAGACTATGGGACTATGGGACTATGAGACTATGAGACTATGAGACTATGGGACTATGGGACTATGAGACTATTAGACAATGGGACTATGGGACTATGAGACTATGAGACTATGAGACTATGGGACTATGAGACTATGAGACTATGGGACTATGAGACTATGAGACTATGGGACTATGGGACTATGAGACTATGAGACTATGAGACTATGGGACTATGGGACTATGAGACTATGAGACTATGAGACTATGGGACTATGGGACTATGAGACTATGAGACTATGAGACTATGGGACTATGGGACTATGAGACTATGAGACTATGAGACTATGGGACCATGGGACCATGAGATTATGAGACTATGAGACTATGAGACTATGAGACTATGAGACTATGGGACCATGAGATTATGAGACTATGAGACTATGAGACTATGAGACTATGGGACTATGGGACTATGAGACTATGAGACTATGAGACTATGAGACTATGGGACCATGAGATTATGAGACTATGAGACTATGAGACTATGGGACTATGGGACCATGAGATTATGAGACTATGAGACTATGAGACTATGAGACTATGAGACTATGGGACCATGAGATTATGAGACTATGAGACTATGAGACTATGAGACTATGGGACTATGGGACCATGAGATTATGAGACTATGAGACTATGAGACTATGAGACTATGAGACTATGGGACCATGAGATTATGAGACTATGAGACTATGAGACTATGAGACTATGAGACTATGGGACCATGAGATTATGAGACTATGAGACTATGAGACTATGAGACTATGGGACTATGGGACTATGAGACTATGAGACTATGAGACTATGGGACTATGGGACTATGAGACTATGAGACTATGAGACTATGGGACTATGGGACTATGAGACTATGAGACTATGAGACTATGGGACTATGGGACTATGAGACTATGAGACTATGAGACTATGGGACTATGGGACCATGAGATTATGAGACTATGAGACTATGAGACTATGAGACTATGAGACTATGGGACCATGAGATTATGAGACTATGAGACTATGAGACTATGAGACTATGAGACTGTGGGACTATGGGACCATGAGATTATGAGACTATGAGACTATGAGACTATGAGACTATGGGACCATGAGATTATGAGACTATGAGACTATGAGACTATGAGACTATGAGACTATGGGACCATGAGATTATGAGACTATGAGACTATGAGACTATGAGACTATGGGACTATGAGACTATGAGACTATGAGACTATGGGACCATGAGATTATGAGACTATGAGACTATGAGACTATGAGACTATGAGACTATTAGACAATGGGACTATGGGACTATGAGACTATGAGACTATGAGACTATGAGACTATGGGTTTATGGGACTATGGGACTATGAGACTATGAGACTATGGGACTATGGGACTATGAGACTATGAGACTATGAGACTATGGGACTATGGGACTATGAGACTATGAGACTATGAGACTATGGGACTATGGGACTATGAGACTATGAGACTATGAGACTATGGGACTATGGGACTATGAGACTATGAGACTATGAGACTATGGGACTATGGGACCATGAGATTATGAGACTATGAGACTATGAGACTATGAGACTATGAGACTATGGGACCATGAGATTATGAGACTATGAGACTATGAGACTATGAGACTATGAGACTGTGGGACTATGGGACCATGAGATTATGAGACTATGAGACTATGAGACTATGAGACTCTGAGACTATGGGACCATGAGATTATGAGACTATGAGACTATGAGACTATGAGACTATGAGACTATGGGACCATGAGATTATGAGACTATGAGACTATGAGACTATGAGACTATGGGACTATGAGACTATGAGACTATGAGACTATGGGACCATGAGATTATGAGACTATGAGACTATGAGACTATGAGACTATGGGACTATGAGACTATGAGACTATGAGACTATGAGACTATGGGACTATGAGACTATGGGACTATGAGACTATGGGACTATGAGACTATGAGACTATGAGACTATGGGACTATGAGACTATGAGACTATGGGACTATGGGCAGATCTGGACGAAGCCGCTAAGGAAGGTAGATGTAGGTCTGGGCTCCACTGCTTAGGCGACTGCCTCCGCGAGCCGGCTCCGGATAAGTGGAAGATAATGGATGGACAGATTTGAGACACAGAAGTGTTTTGAGTCAAATTCTGCGTCACAGATCCAATCCAGCTGGCAAGTTGAGGCAATGCCGTACATCATGAAGTCACAAATGTCCTTTGAAGCTTACAAAAAGTGTTTTTACGCTTGCTATAAAGTCAGCCATGAAACAATATTTGCTCTTTTCCCAGCAGAAAGCCGACTTTAATGCCAGTTGTCAGTTGCAGGGAAACTCCTGCAATAACAGAAGTTGAAGTAATGACAGCAGAGTCAGAACACCCAGTGGAACCCCCCGGCCGATGCTCTTTACTGGAGGTAATAATAAGCCAGGTGGAGAAAGGAGGGTCAACACACCCGGCAGGTAAGAACCCCAAAGAAAAAAAGAAGGTGCGGAACTTCCCTCCTTGACAAATTGCAGGAAATTGCAACTTTAAACCATTGCTGTGGATTGAGTCAGCGTTTCTAGGGGGAAAAACCAAGCAGCTGCACACATGTTGTCTTGACCTCTGCTAGCTGGCTAACGCACGGACAAACAGGAAAAAATTATATTCCTGACTTATTCATTTCCCGGGTGAGAGTCAATCATTTACACCACGGGTGTCAAACTCAAGGCCCGGGGGCCACATCTGGCCCGCCACATTCTTCTAACTGGACCGCAAACACCTGAAATTATTTGTCAATAAAGTACTTCTTATTTTCTCACTAAATGTCATGGATTTTCTTTATTTGACATAAAAATATAGGCACTGCTTGAAATTGCACACCTCATCAACTTTAATAGTATCCAATATTGCAACAAATATTACAGTATATTATCATACTTTCCCAAACATGTTAAATAAAGATAAATACTTAAATATCTGCTTGACTTGTGATTTTACAGCAAACTACCCATTGAAATAATTGAGGCAATTCCTGTAAGAATGCTTCAATGCTGAAGTTGAACTGAAATCCTGGAATTAGCTCGGTTGGTAGAGTGGCCGTGCCAGCAACTTGAGGGTTGCAGGTTCGATTCCCGCTTCTGCCATCTTAGTCACTGCCGTTGTGTCCTTGAGCAAGACACTTTGCCCACCTGCTCCCAGTGTCACCCACACTGGTTTAAATGTAACTTAGATATTGGGTTTCACTATGTAACGGGCTTTGAGTCACTAGAGAAAAGCGCTATATAAATATAATTCACTTCACTTCACTTCATATATTACATGTTATTATGAATGTTTTTAGATACTACAGACATCATGTATATATAACATGTTATTATTAATGTGACTAAATGAAATATATACTGTACTTACATCATGTATATATTACATGTTATTATGAATGTTACTTCATTACATATATACTTACATTATGTATATATTACATGTTATTATGAATGTTACTAGATACTACATATATACTTACATCATGTATATATTACATGTTATTATGAATGTTACTAGATACTACATATATACTTACATCATGTATATATAACATGTTATTATTAATGTGACTAAATGAAATATATACTGTACTTACATCATGTATATATTACATGTTATTATGAATGTTACTTCATTACATATATACTTACATTATGTATATATTACATGTTATTATGAATGTTACTAGATACTACATATATACTTACATCATGTATATATTACATGTTATTATGAATGTTACTAGATACTACATATATACTTACATCATGTATATATAACATGTTATTATTAATGTGACTAAATGAAATATATACTGTACTTACATCATGTATATATTACATGTTATTATGAATGTTACTAGATATTACATATATACTTACATCATGTATATATTACATGTTATTATGAATGTTACTACATGACATATATACTTAAATCATGTATATATTACATGTTATTATGAATGTTACTAGATACTATATATATACTTACATCATGTATATATGACATGTAATAATGAATGTTACTACATGACATATAAACTAACAAGTGTGTATATTAATCCTTGATGAAACTAATTGGCTGTATTTTAGAGCAACTCCAATTGGCTCAATTGTTAGCTGACTTTTGTTAACTTTTACTTATGACTTAGAAAGCATAAAAAAAGAACAACTTGTGTCCTTGTCTTACATAAGGATTGTGACTTATAGGCAACATTTTAAAAAAAGTGCAGTTCCCCTTTCAGCACCCGCAGAGATGCAATTTGTCGTGACGCGGGTGTCCTTTAAAAAAAAGATGAATCCAACTATGTGCGCCATCATGACTTGTTTAGGGGATGTTTGCCACCCGCTGGCATGCCTTTTCAAGACCCAAGTCCTTGTTGACCCATTAAATTTCCTGACAGAAAAGCCCAGGAAAAGGGTGAAAGAAGAAATGGATTTAATAAACGAAAACGGGCGTCTTGGGACTCGAACCGGGGAATGTTTTCATTTTCTGCAGCCGCTAATTGGGTTACTGACTCAGCAAGGAAGTTGTCAAGCTTCAGGGGTTCTTATTTGTGCTTGGCCTACAAATGAGCAACTGGGAGGCTGTGACCCCTCAGGTTGAAGCCCTGATGAGGCTCTTTAAGGTACAGCTGTCTGGAAACGCCCGCAAAATCCAACACTGCCAGGCGTTAGGGTGACAGAAGGTGGGAGGTCACACGGATTGTGTGTTAGCGCACTTCTGGTAGGTTTAGAGCAGGGGGGTCAAAGTCATTTTAGAGGGGGGGGCACATGGAGAAAATGTACTCCCGGACTGGTAAAATCACGGCCAGATAACTTAAAAGTAAAGACAACTTCAGATTGTTGTTTAAAAAAAGAAGCACATTCTGAAAATGTACACATTTTTATGTTGTTGTTTTTTTACACTTAGTATTCTACCTTTATTTGTCGTTGTTTATATTTTCTGAATTGGTGCAAAAAAAAAAAAAAAAAAAAAAAAATTATTATTTTATTTATTTTGGTGCTAATTTTCAATCTATCAAGATGAAAAAAAAATATCAAAATCCAATTACAGGATGTTAATTTTCTAGTTTGCTCATTTTCGTCGATTGGTGCACAAACATCTTTTTTTTGTTGTTGTTTTAATATGTAGCATCATCTACAAAGATACCAAGAATTGCTATTGTGACATCTAGTGGACACATGTGGAACAGCGGTTTCTTTCATTCACAAAGTGTCGGCTCATTTTTATACTTAGCAAACTCATCCCGCTGTTCGCGGGCCTGATCAGGCCGGTACGTATATATATATATATATATATATATATATATATATATATATATATATATATATATCCATCCATCCATTTTTCTACCGCTTATTCCCTTTCGGGTTTGCGGGGGGCGCTGGTGCCTATCTCAGCTACAAACGGGCCGAAGGCAGGGTACACCCTGGACAAGTCGCCATCTCATCGCAGGGCCAACATAGATAGACAGACAACATTCACACTCACATTCACACACTAGGGCCCATTTATAAATATATATATATATACATATATATATATATATATATATATATATCCATCCATTTTCTACCGCTTATTCCCTTTTTGGGGTCGCGGGGGGTGCTGCCGCCTATCTCAGCTACAATCGGGCGGAAGGCGGGGTACACCCTGGACAAGTCGCCACCTCATCACAGGGCCAACACAGATAGACAGACAACATTCACACTCACATTCATACTCTAGGGACCATTTTAACGTAAATATATATATATATTTTTCCCTCTTACATCGGAAGTATATATATATATATATATATATATATATATATATATATATATATATATATATATATATATATATATATATATATATATATATATATATATACATATATATGTATGTATATATATATATATATATTTGCATGTATGTATATATATATTACATCGAGAGGAGCCAGATGAGGTGGTTCGGGCATCTGGTCAGGATGCCACCCGAACGCCTCCCTAGGGATGTGTTTAGGGCACGTCCAGCTGGTAGGAGGCCACGGGGAAGACCCAGGACACGTTGGAAAGACTATGTCTCCCGGCTGGCCTGGGAATGCCTCGGGATCCCCCGGGAAGAGCTAGACGAAGTGGCTGGAGATAGGGAAGTCTGGGCTTCCCTGCTTAGGCTGCTGCCCCCGCGACCCGACCTCGGATAAGCGGAAGATGATGGATGGATGGATGGATGGATATTTGCATGTATGTATATATACATTATATATATATACATATATATATGTATATATATATATATATATATATATATATATATATATATATATATATATACATATATATATGTATATATATATATTTATACATATATTGTTGCGCTTGTAGCGTGAAAGCAAGACAACTTTGAGTATGGTTGACACACAAAAACATGTGTGTCCTTTATTCTCACAGAACAAACAAGAATGACTCTTACACACATTTAAAAATGGCGGGAACAACAAACCCCCACCTTTGGGAGAATCTCCTGATGGCCACTTAAAGGAGACGCGCTGCATTACCTGCTGTTATCTGCATGTATGTATATGCAAAACAGAACAAAATTGTCATGTGCACAATGTAAAAGTACAATGAAACAGAACAATAAAGTCAAGCAACAGGTGTGGAGAATTATGTCCGTAAGTCAACCGCTACACACGTCCCCCCAGAATTCGCCATCACAAAGAACAATAAACGGTCAATGGACCGGGGCACGAACGGGCTGACCAGACTGGTACTAACGCCAGAGAGTCAGCAGGGGGAACTGGAAGGGTATCTGCATAGTCCAAGGTACCGAGGGATTGCTTAGACCAGGGGTGCCCCCACTTTTTCTGCAGGCGAGCTACTTTTCAATTGACCAACTCGAGGGGATCTACCTCATTTATATATATCATTTATATTTACTTTTTTATGAAAGAGACATTTTTGTAAACAAGTTAAATGTGTTTAATGATAATACAAGCATGTGTAACACATATAGATGTCTTTCTTTCACAAAGACAAGAATATAAGTTGGTGTATTACCTGATTCTGATGACTTGCATTGATTGGAATCAGACAGTAATGATGATAACGCCCACATTTTCAAATGGAGGAGAAAAAACGTTGTCCTTTCTGTACAATACCACATGAAAGTGGTTGGTTTTTGGCATCTCATTCATCCAGCTTCCATACACTTTACAAGAAAAACATTGGCGGCAAATTCCGTAGCTTGCTTGATTGACATTCACGGCACCCGAGGGTCTTGTGAGATGACGCTGGCTGCTGCCAGTTCATTATTATGAAAAAATGACAGAGAGGAAGGCGAGAAACACTTTTTATTTCAACAGACTTTCGCGCCGTCCCTTCCGTCAAAACTCTAAAGGCCGACTGCACATTTCCTATCTTCACAATAAAAGCCCTGCTTCATGCTGACTGCGCTAACAAAATAAGAGTCTTTCTGAGGGATCGCTTGTGCACGCCAATTTTCCGAGACTCTGTATTTTGTTAGCGCAGGCAGCATGAAGCAGGGCTTTTATTGTGAAGATAGGAAATGTGCAGTCGGCCTTTAGAGTTTTGACGGAAGGTACGGCGCGAGAGTCTGTTGAAATAAAAAGTGTTTCTCGCCTTCCTCTCGGTCATATTTTCATAATAATGAACTGGCAGCAGCCAGCGTCATCTCACAGGACCCTCCGGTACCGTGAATGTCATTTAAGTGACGTCTTGGTGAAGATTGATGATCACTCATTTTTAGGTCTATTTTTTTTAAAAGACTGGCTGGAGATCGACTGACACACCCCCCGCGGTCGACTGGTAGCTCGCGATCGACGTAATGGGCACCCCTGCTCTAGGACGTGAAATGGACTATCATAAGGAGGCTGAAGGGGGCCGCGGGGGGCGTCGTGGCGGACAGAAACAAAAGCTGCTCTCCTTAAAGAAGTGGGAACATGGTGTTGAGAAGTAAGGATGGGGACAAAACCCTTGGTGGCATCAAGGAGAGCAGCTGCTCACCAGCGGACCAAAGTGCCGTCGTGCTAGGACTGAAATCAGCTGGCACACGCAGGGGCCGGCCGTACACCAACTCTGCCCAGCAAGATTGCAGGTCTCAGTCCGAAGACCCAGCATCACCCAAGGGAGATTGTCTGCCCAGGCGCTGTCCTTCAGGGACGCCCTAAGCTCTGCCTTCTGTTGGATTTGGTTGTCTTTTTATTTCCTAGTCAGATTTTAGAACAGCTAAAGTGTGATCCTTTTTACATAGACCTTGAGTTTGGAATGTTGGAATGAAGCCATAACAAATCTGTTATCTCAACTGTCCGAAGTAGGGAGGAGAAGAAGAGGGGCGGGTGAGAGTGAGATGAGGAGGAAGAAACTGCCATTTTAGGATGAGATCAATTTTGACCGAGCTTTGAAATATTGTATCTCGATTGATCTCCCAAGGCGCTTTGGTTATAAAATAGAAAAATGAGCAACCTCTGTCTCTGATTGATTTAAAACCAGCTTATGTGTCATCAAACAATCTGGGGGCGTTGACCGAAGGAAGAACAGGTCCAAAACGCACCACTTCATGGATCTGTGAATCACTCTGTACCCAAGAAGTAGCTCTTGGTTTCAAAATGGTTGCTGACCCCTGGTGTAGAACTTGGGCCCCACAGTCAAAAAGGTGAGGAACCTCGGTGCTATTGCAGCATGAGGCTCCAGTATTACTCATGTTTGCATAAATGTACTGAATAGGAATAAAGCCATGAGCTGCCAAGTTAGTCCAGCATTAGCATCACAGTGATCCCTCCACTCTGCTGTCATGCGCAATGTTTGCTGGGAGGAAAGTGTTTGCACATGAGCCCACAAATGTATTGTGTCAGCGCTAATAATGTGCTCTGACACCCACTTTTCCTGGCAATTTTCAACAAAAGTCCATAAAGCGGGGTGGTAATTACGAGGGGCCACCCTGGCCACCCAGATGTTTGGATTCCAGCAGATGTGGCGACCCTGCCGGGGTGTCCTGGCAGCCTTCTGCCCCGGTCCCGAGTCTCCAGGGGCCCAGATGTGGCGACCCTGCCAGGGTGTCCTGGCAGCCTTCTGCCCCGGTCCCGAGTCTCCAGGGGCCCAGACCGCCAGCTGCTGACGGCCTACAAATGTGTGCATCTCTCATTAGAATCAGCGTATGTCTTCACAACTTCACATACAAACATTTGCACTCAGAAAACATGACATGTGCTACTCCTGCAACTGGGCTGCTGTGGAAGTGAATAAAAGCAGAGCAGTCAACCTGCTGAAAATGATGGAAAGTGCCACTCTATACAGAAACTGACGTGGTGGTTGCAGTTGGAATTGTGACAAAGATGTTCCACACTCAACTGCCATCTGGCAGCTAAACTGGAGAGTGTGCCGCCCAAATGTGTCACGTTTTGTGTGTCAGGTGAACTGCTATGAACGGACTCTCTTTCCTACGGTATGATACCTGGTGGTGGTTTGAGCACACTGCAGTTAGTCCTGGATGACTTAGCCAACCACCACACTGGGGGGTTGGGGAGGTGGCGAACCGGTACTTTTCAGAGGCGGTATAGTACCGAATATGATTCATTAGTATCGTGGTATACCATCCAACCTTAATATATGTATATATATATATATATATATATATATATATATATATATATACATATATATACACAGTATATACAGTATATATACATATATATATGTGACTGTTTATATAGGTAAGTACGGATAGAAATAGAAATTCATATACTGTATATATAAATATATATATTTCTATACATGCCTACCTATATAAACAGTCATATCTACTATTTATTTATATATACTGATTTTATTTGTAGATAGATAGATATAAATACACATACATACATACATACATATATATGTATATATATATATATATATATATATATATATATATATATATATATATATATTTATAAATGGGCCCTAGTGTGTGAATGTGAGTGTGAATGTTGTC